>NW_004797831.1:135544-157609 GCF_000002075.1 Aplysia californica
GGGGGGGAATAAGGAAAACAATGGGCCGCTTTAGTTCCGGTATCCTCGGCCAAGACCTATGCCTACATAATATATTATTTTTAAAGTTGAAGAAATCTGGCATTTTAAAAATAGTGCTCGATCTGCCATATTGTAATTCGAGTTAATCTTTAAATTACAAACAGTTGTTAGATTTTTAATTTTTTTTTCTCCTACTAAATAGTGGTAAATCTGTAAACATTGTTTTTGTTTAGATTCGAATAAAATATGAAGCTAAATATGATATACTGCAGCACTATTTGAAACGAAATGAATGAACGAGCTTCATTCCTTCTTTCCTTTTTAAAAACTCTGTCGGACAGTCGGACTGCCCTCAATCCTGGCAACCATTCCTCTTCACTAGGAAAAATATGATGGCGCATCAGTGAGGAGCTTGTCTGAATACGATTGATTGTGAACGTCCTGAAGAAAAAAAGGTTTGACCAACAGCAAGATGTCTAAAAGAAAGAAGGCAGTCAATATGATTGATTCTGACAGCGACGAAAGCGGGAGCGGAGGAGAAGATGTTGATGAAGTACGATAAGAAGAAAAATGAACGTTGTGTCTTGTGTTTGTATTTGTATTTTGGCTTTCTTGTATTTTTACCTCCACTCCACACCACATTCGCATTCGGCAGCAACACAACACTGACACAACAGCCCTCTACACCAACTCATATGAAATCCTGTTGTTTGCACTCGCACTTGTTTTGTGTAATCCTCCTCCTCAGCCCCATCTCATGTAATGTGTTGTCCCATATCTTGTACTTTTCCATTCACATTACTCTAGACTAGATCTAGAAATCTAGATCTAGATTGTAGTTTGTTAGACTAGAAATCTAGATGTAGATCTAGATCTAGATCTAGATTCTAGATCTAGATTTAGGTCTAGCAAGTCTGTGTTTGATGGGGTGGTCGCTCGTTACGGAAGTCCTTCTGTTGAAAATGTTCAAATTCAAAGGGAGAATTCTGTGACGAGCGACCACTATGAATAGAGAGGGGATTTGATTATGGTTTGGGTTTGGTACAAGCCAGGCTAAAAAGGGTAGGGGGTAGAGTTGGGGTCAAGACCAGGGTTAAAGTTGGGTCTCTTCTTTATTGTGTATGTTGAGGTGGTCGCTGGTTACGGAAGTCCATCTTGAAAATATCAGTGTCTCTAGAAACTCAAAAAGCTTTGCAGGGTCCAAGGGTTGTATATATATATATATTATAATATATATGAGCAATTGCCAAAACGTGGGGAAAAACACATAACATCTCACATTAGTGTGCATAAAATGTGATGCATTAGTCAGTATTTACTCCTCCAAAACTTATACATATGTTAAATATAGGATGTAGAACCTGCATTAGCAGTTTCAGACCCAGTGTCAGCTTTATAATCTTGAGTTTGTAATTTTTTTGCCAAAAATGTTCGTTTTTTGTGTGATTCCTGGACTGTCATTTTGAGCACACCAATGCAATCTTCCAAGAATGTCCCAAATTTAGTATTTTTGGGTGTTTTTTTTTAACCTGCGCTTTGATTCTATGCTATTTGTGATCGAGAAAGGTTCACTTGCTCAAGAAATCGGTTTATTTGTTTGCAAATAAACGAATAATTTGGATCACTTGTGCGTCAGTGGTGTTGTCACGGACTAGGTGTTTCAGAAAACATTATTTTTCAGTAGAATCACCACAGCTGGTTAAATCTTTTTGCTTTTCGTCGTTTATTCAATAGTTCAAAAGCCGCGATGCATGAAAGGAACATCGGGTTCCTAGATCTATGATTTCGGTCGGCTGTTTTACATTCGCCGTTATTGGCGTCACTTTGCGACGTACTGGAAGTCCGGAATTTAGCCTACTTTTGTTTTGAACGGATCATCAACAGTGCCTGGATATAATTGTTTTCTTGAGTGACTTCCCCTTACCCGCTTCCCCAGAACAGCGGAAGCAACGGGGGAAAGAGAAAACCGAAAGTAGTCATTGCCGTCAGCCTCCGGTTACGCACAAGAATCTTGCGTTGAATGTGATGTCAACTGGACTGTTTTGCGTGTTTTTAGGCTACCCTATAGAATATTTTAGTGAAATTGCGGTGTTTACATTGGATTCCTGGAAAAAGAGTGTGATGTGTGAACAAACTTCGAGAGGTGGATCATTTCTGTGGTTATAGATTTAGCTTTTGTGCTTAGTGATGACGTTTGGGGTGTCGTCATGCAGCCGTACAAGACTGACTGACGTACTAGAAATTACATTGTCCTTAGAGCAAACATTTTTTATGTCATGTGTGCTCTTTTTACTCAAACAAATAGACAAACATGTCCTTGTTTATCTGTCTAACTCAAAGTACACATTTGTTCTTTGTTGGCATGATATGCCTTTTTCCAATACATTGTGTTATTGTGTCATCATTGTTATGTACAAGTAATATTTTTCATAATTGCTAATATCAATAAGTTTTCAACATATATTTCATACATGCAAAATTCATTTAGAAACAAAATACGCCTCTATTGATCTGTGTATCTCATAGTGCAAATTTGTTCTTTGTAGGCATGATTTTACCTTTTCCCAGTATGTTTTGTCATCACCGTATGTACGAGTACTGTTTGTCATGATTAGCAACGTAATTGTGATTGTCCACTGTCTTTGATATGATCTGATATGTTTCAAAGCAAAAGAAACCTCTCCTGGGTTTTTTTTTAATTCTTAAAGTGCGCATTTCTCTCTGGAGGCATGACTTTGTCTTTTCCTGTACATTGTGTCATCATTGTTATGTACTAGTCATGTTTGTCATCACTGTTATGTACAAGTCAGCCCTATTGATTTTGTGCTTTTGCCTCATATTAGTTAAAAAATTGTTTTACACATGTTTTTTTCTGGTGCTGAGGCTTTGATAACTGTATTTGTACAGCCTTTCCACTATTGTGATGTGTTGTCAATGATAATGTCCAATGTGTATCCTTTCTTGTACATAACAATGATGACATGTTCTGTGCACTGCGTCATTGTTACAATGCTTGTCTTTCATATTACCATTATGAATGGAGTTCATAGTGTACAAAGTGTTTGTTTACTAAACAAATGGAATTTAAAGTCTATAATTTGCCTTGCTGCTTATCTGTTTTTGTCATCACTGTTACATACAAGAAATACAGTGGTTGCGAAACCAATAGACCCATATCTCCAAAACCTTACATCTCCTATATATTATATAGACAGAGAATTCAGCCTTCTAGAGGAGTTGAGAGAGAGAGGGGGGGGGCACAATAAGTTGAATAAGAACCCAGTAGGCCTACTGTTGAAGTTGCCCACAGCCCCTGTCAGTCAGTAATCTTACTCTTTCAGCCTATGTCAAAGTTGCCCCATGCCGGGGGTCGAATTTGCACCACCCCCTGTCGAAGTTGCCCAAGCGAGGTTATGCCACAAAATCGTGATTGGTTAATAATTCAGAATGCAAATTGAAATAGAGTAAAGAACATAATAATCGAGAAGTAGAATGGCTGCTCGGCACAACGATACCAAGATAGTCTGTGTTCTTTCATAAAGGTGGGAGAAGTATCGGTTACTTTTGTGGCACTACACAAACCTGTCGAAGTTGCCCCAACTTACCCTACAACACATCACAATAGTGAAATGCTGTACAAATACAGTTTATCAAAGCCTCAGTACCAAAAAAACACATGTGTAAAACAATTTTAAACTAATTTGAGGCAAAAGCACAAAATCAATGGGGCTGACTTGTAAGACAGTGATGACAAACATGACTTGTACATAACAATGATGACACAATGTACAGGAAAAGACAAAGTCATGCCTCCAGAGAGAAATGCACACTTTAAGAATAAAAAAAAAACACAGGAGAGGTTTGTTTTGCTTTGAAACATATCAGATCATATCAAAGACAGTGGAAAATCACAATTATGTTGCTAATTATGACAAACAGTACTCGTACATAACAGTGATGACAAAACATACTGGGAAAAGGTAAAATCATGCCTACAAAGAACAAATGTGCACTATGAGATACACAGATCAATAAAGGCGTATTTTGCTTCTAAATGAATCATGCATGCATGAAATATATGTTGAAAACTTATTGCTAATAATGCCAACAAAGAACAAATGTGTACTTTTGAGATAAACAAGGACATGTTTGTTAATTTGTTTGAGTAAAGAGAAGCACATGACATAAAAAACGCTTGCTCTTAGGACAATGTAATTTTGTAATTTCTTGTTTGTCACTCAGTCTTGTACGGCTGCATGATGACACCCCAAACGTCATCACTAAGCACAACAGCTAAATCTATAACCACAGAAATGACCCATCTGTCGAAGTTTGTTCGCAGATCACACTCTTGCTCCAGGAACTTGACCTTGACCATCAATCTTCTTCTTCTTCTTCTCTATCGCATCACACTTGAAGTCTGGTATCTGTCATAAATTGGGCCGTCCTGCTCAGTTCATCTGAGGCCCGTATAGCTTCACTTGCAGCGTCAGTGGGGTTGGCCACGTTTCCTGTCTCAGGGCCCTGTGTGTCTTGCAGTGCTGAAGGATGTGTTCAACAGTTTGGTCCGCCTCTCCACACTGGCATTTTGGTGATTGTACTAGTTTAAAACATTTGTACATATGTTGTCTCAGTCTTGTGTGTTGTGTCCTTAGTCTGGAGATAATCACTTGTTCTTGGCGGGACAGCTCATGGTAGCCATCTGGCGTCTGAGGTGCTTTAAATAGTGTATTTCAAATAGTTTTTATTTCTGTGTAGTTAACGCTGTTGTCTGGTTGCTCTTTCTGTGCTCCTAGTTTGTGAACGTCAATGATTTATTTACAGAGGCACCAGCCATCCATGTCCAGGTGCTGTTTTAGCCTCTTTTTCCTGTCTGCGGATTAATAATGTTTTTTTGCCAATTTATTGGTTCCGCTTCTGTGTACCCCATATCTATGGTTCTCAACCTGGAAATCGCCTATAATTCGCTGTAATTGCCCCCCCCCCCCTTCCCCCTACCATTTCTCATCAGTCTCCCCCCCCCCCCTTATAGTGTCATCATTTATGTTACCGTCTATTTTTATCGATAACACGATTATGGATTAAGGGCAGTATTAATGATAATTAAGGGAGAAAAAAAATCAATTAAATGATAAATAAATAATAAATAAATAAATAAATAAATAAATAATGCTAATGATGATCATAATACAAATATTGATAATGAGAAGAAGAAGAAGAAGAAAAATGGTCATAACGTCAATATCAAAAACAACAATACTAACAATAGAATTGATTTGAGTAAAATAATGAAATAATATTAAAATAATAAATGCAGTAATGTTATTATAAATCAAAATTTCTAAAAGGACACTACTTGGAATCTGCTGATTGTATGGGATCAGATACCTTGTATGAATACGTTGAATTAGATAATTCAATCCATACAATTTGAGGTTATATCTTCAGATTACCATCCTTTTTTTTTCAAGAGGAAAGCAGATGTCTATTCTCATTTTGTGTTTGGTCATTCTATTGAGTTGTTCCAGGAATCCAATGTAAACACCAAATTTTCGCTAAAATATTCAACAGGGTAGCTTAGAAACACGCAAAACAGTCCTATATGTCACATTCAACGTAAGGTTCTTGTGCGTCACCGAACGCTGATGACAATTACTACTTTCGTTTTTCTCTTTCCGACGTTGTTTCCACTGTTCTGGGGAAACGGGTTAAGGGAAGTCACTCGAGAAAACAATTATATCCGGGCACTGTTGATGATCTGTTCAAAACAAAAGTGGGCTAAAATTCGGACTTCCGGTACGTCGCAAAGTGACGATTATCACGGCAAATGTTAAACAGCCGGCCGAAATCGTAGATCTAGGCACCTGATGTTCCTTTCACGCCACAGTTTTTGAAATATTGAATAAACAATGAAAAGCAAAAAGATTTAACCAGCGCAAGTGTCTAAAATCCTGTCTAGTCATATAGTATAGCTTGCTGTTTAACTTATTTCTTGTTGTTGTAATTTTAGATCAATTAAACTGATATGTCGCGACTTCAGTGCTTTCTTATCGTGTTCCTAAAACTATGTGCGTGGGTGGCGAGTTTTCCGCTGTGGTTTTCTCCTTTTTTCCCGACAAACGTATGGTCCTTATTAAATCTCACCTCCTTTTCAGTGTTTGTCACTCTCTAGTAACACTTTTAATCTTGGGCAGCAGGTATATGACCAGTTTGTGTTGCAAGTGCCGTATAACTTACTGAAATGAAATGTGGCCCTCATAGTAAAGTGTAACAGTTGTGTAATAACTTTTCTTTGACAGGGCCTTCTTTTTCTTGCAAGTGCCGTAAAACTTTCACAAAAACTAGTGAAATGTGGCCCTCATAGTAACACATAGTGAAGTGTGACAGTTGTATATAGAATCTATAACTTTCCCCCCCGAGGCAGTGCCACTGACTGAAGCGTCTTTAGGCCATTCCCAAAGGGGGGACATTTCTCGTTCAAGCATAGTAGAATTGTAAATGGGCTGACTCATGTCACGCTCATAACTGTGCCTGATCTACAACAGGGAACTGCTTTTTCTTTCCTGATCCTTACTATTGTCATTTTCCTCTACTTCTTTTGTATGTTTGTCACTCTCTTTTGACCCGCTTTTTCCGGGGTGCCTTGATAGTCGAAGCAGACCTTATGCTGTTGAAGCTAGAGAGGTGAGCAGTGAAACTCTGATTCCCTGTAAGGACTTCTCTGTTGATACCCATCCCTTGGCGCTCATATGACCTTATGCAGTTGCGAGCGCCGTAAAACCCTCTACTATAAAAAAAATAAAATAAATATAATGATATATATAACGTTTCTCTGACAGGGCCTCCGAGCTTTGGTGAAGAGGAGGAGAACTAGCTCGGACTCTCATTCTGAGGCCAAAGCAAATACGACCAACGCCAAGAGTGATTCCGACTCGGACACCTCCAACAGCGATGATGATGTAAGTGGTTTGGATTGTTCCTCTTGCTCTCTCTTCATCCATGGATTTGTGTGTGTGCTTTGGACCTTTATTGGTGTCTTTATACTGTTTGAGGAAGAAACGATAAAACAATTTTGTTGATATATTGATCTACCGTATTTCTTACACGTAAGATTTCCGGGGAATAATTCATTCATGAGTGGACATAGATCTCTTTCCTGGGTTTGCGGTTGCCCTCTGATCAACAATTACTTTGAGGAGAAGAATAATACAGGAAGGTGTAGTTACAGTTTCTGGGGTGTGGTGTGAAGTTAAAGCTACTAAGTGAATCACATAAAAAATAATCACACAATTCTTTTCCTATAATCTGTATCATTTTCATTTTATTGTTTTCATTGCAACTTATAAATATTTGATAATAAATTGTACTGTTGCATAATAGTTTTGAGAACGAGAGTGAGTGTCTATGTGCACTGCATTAACTTTATGCTTTTGAGGTAGTTGATTTACTGTTGAAAGATAAGACTGAGCCATAATGATTTACTTTTTATGTAGTTTTTAACCGTTGAACATCTTCTCCTTCACTGCCCAAACCTGGCAGGTCTTCGACGCAAGCTCCTACACACACCTACAGACTTACAAAGCCTTCTCTACTCTGGCGTTGACCAGATGACAAAGACAAGTGGTTACTTGAGGGAGGCATTGCGCTGCCAAGAGCGAAATGCTCGCAGCTAAAGGGATTTGAAAACAACAACAACAACATGTAGTTTTTATAAACCCCTTTTACCTCTTTGGTTCTTTCAGTGGACTGTCAATGGCAAGTCGGGGTCAAAGAAGAAAGTCAAGACGAAGAAGCCCCAAAAGAAAGCTATTGCTTCCTCTGATAGCGAGGAAGAGGAGGAAGCCAAGAAATCAGCCTCAGAGCCGGAAGAAGGTGTGTGGTGTTGGGCTTGGTGTGTTAATGGAGAATTGCAGTTTAGTTTTTTTCTTGCTTCAAACAAAATGTTCTTGATCTTGAAATGTCTGTATTGACGGAATGTTTACTCCCACCACAGGCCTCGGTCTGAAAATAAACTCCACTCATTAAGAGAAGAGGAATAAATCTGTATAAACATAAAGAATATTTTGTAAGAAATTGTGTATAAAGGCAACTAGACATGATGAAAATATGAAATAAACTGCAAAATATAGGTATACGTTCAAAGTTTTAATTTAAATAGCAGTGAATGTTTCTTGGTATGTCCCTATTTTCTGGTAGATGAAGGATGGTTCTTTCATGACATCTAGTTTTGCCTTCTCTTGTTTTTCTTCTTCCTGGTTGTCTGATCAGCAACTGTATTTTTATATCTCAATCCTCATTAATGTCCGACTCCTCTTTCTGACTAGGCATCAGCCCTTAGTTCATTTAATCCTTTCCTTCCTTGTTATTATAACCATATAGTTGACCATATGACCATTACGGGAAAGATGAATAATATCCAGATCCAAGCTCTTGGGGGGGGGGGGGGGGTGTGAGGGGGAAAAAGCAGTGGTTGGTTTGCAGGTGTTCTGGTGTGGTTTGCTTCTTCTTTCCTATCGAACATCTATTGTCCTGATCTCTCCTCCTTCTTTTTTATGTTTGTTACTCTCTTGTAACACCTCTAATCTGCGGCACTTATATGACCTTATTGTGGTGCAAGTGCCGTAAAACTCTTACTAAAACTAAAACTAAAACCAGCAAGAGATTCAAACGTTTGCATATTTCTTTCTAGTGGCTTGTTTGGGAATTTCAAATTATCTGCAGGAACCAGAAGATCTCGGCAAAGCAAAAGTTACACCGACATTGTTACTTGATCGAGGCTTTTTTTATAGTCAGTTATGGGGAGCACAGAAGTATCAGGCGACAATGATTGGCCTAGGTGCATAAGGGGGTGCATGTAATGATCGACTTTGGATTTTACCAATCTTTTCTTGAAAACTGAAACAAGATAAAAACTGATGAAAACATGATGACCTATAGTCTGTGTGTTTGATGTGTTCGAAGTGAATATGTTACAGGTTTATTCTTGCTTTACATTTAGAGGAATTTAAGGTATTAATTATTTTGGTGTTGGCTTTTTCCTCATTGAAGGTGAAGTATCTGACTCGGGAAGCGATGACTCGGATTCTGACGAAGATAAATTTCATGATGGCTACGATGAAAATCTTATTGGTGATGACGAGGACAAGAAAAGACTGGAAGCCATGACAGAGAAAGAAAGGGAACAGGAGCTCTTCAACCGTATGGAAAGGAGAGCTGCCTTAAAGAAAAGGTAATGGTAGTTGATGGAGGTGATTCCGGTGCCCATTCAGTGCTTGTGGGGTGTCACGTTATGTACTGGTCTGCACTAGTAAGTTTTGTCATTTTAGCCATTGTTGAAGCAGGTCATTCAAGTAATGGTGTTAGATTGTAAAAATGAGGATGCTTAAATTGGTTGACAATTGCACCACTTTGAATTTGTCTAAATTTGAGTACTTTTCCTTTGCAAAGTTCAATTTACAAGAATAGAAGTTATAGGAATTATATTTGGAAAACTGAAGGCCATCATCTTTCTAAGCCTCTGTACTCATTATATTCAACGTTTGTGTTGTTTCAGATTATCAGTTGTCTTTTATATCAATGTCAAAGTAACTGGCTTGAAATGTAATTTTGTTATTGAAAATGCTTTCACATCTTATGATGCTATCTTTGCAGTTATTTGTTGGGTCTTTATCCCATATGTATGCTTCCTTTTATCAGGTTTGAAATTCAGAAGAAGTTGAAAAAAGCAAAAGCTGCACAGAAAAAAGTCAAGCCATCGTCAGATCCAATGTTGCCAACAGTGAGTGAAAGGAGTAAAGAGAGGAGGAAGCACATTGAGCAAAGGAAGGACAACAAGAAAACGTCAGCCTTCCAAGATCTCAAAGCAAAGAGAGAAGAGCAAAAAAAGAAAGGTAGGAGACAAAGCCTGGTAGTGTTCTGACTGCACTTGTGTGGGGTTGATCAGTGGCTGACTTACACAGCAGTTTGAGCTGTGGATGTTTGTCTGCTTGCTTGTGGCGTCTGCTACTTCTACCTTTTTTTCTGTGCTGCTAGTTTTCTTTTCATTCTTGGCAAAATGTAGCCATTATCTCAATGGCTGGATAATTCTTATTTGTTTTGCCGTGACCTTTTTTGGTTAAACAATTTTTGTATTAGTTGATGTGCAAAACGTTTGGGCTTCAAAGATGTGCTTGGTCTTGTAAGAATTTGTGATATTTTCATGCAAGATTATTTTAAATTTGCAAATGGCTCCTACAAAATAACGAACTGAATAACAGTAGTTATTATTCTTTAGAAGTGTAGGGTTCATATGTTTAAAATTGATGATGATTTTGAATGACTGCAGAGTGGTTAAAAGATCCTCTTTTATATTCTAAAACTTTTTGTTTTTAATAAGTCCAATGACTGAGACTGCCATATCTTTACCTGACTACTATTTGTTGGGTTAACCACAAGACTTGTCATGAACACTCTTTATTTCTCACACTAGCCGAACAGATTCAAGCACAGAAGAAGATAAAGGCCAGTGACATTTACAGCGATGACGACGACGATGATGATAACAGCAGCGCTGACGAGAAGAGTGACAAAGAAGAGAGAAAGAAAGAGACAAAAGTGAGCCGGGCCAGCAGTGTGGAGAGGGCAGACTCCGACTCGGAGGCCAGTGAGAGAGAGTCGTCCCGCTCCGAGTCAGAGGAAGAGGAAGTGTACGTGGTTTTTGCCTCTTTTAAAAAACCTGATAACGAGTAACAAATCGCGACCTCAGTGCTTTCTTGACATATCTCCATTTTTTTTAACAGTGAAAAGGTGACTTCTACTTAAGTTCACTCTTTGTTATGAACTGTTTTCACCGTTATTAAAAATGGGGATACGACAAAAAAGCACTGAGGTCGGGAAATGTTAGGAATGTTGTATTCTGTGTGTGTTGGAAAGTTGGGGGGAGGCGTGTGTGTTGGGTCCAGGTGGGGGGCAATCTGAATCGATATGTTTTTAAGAACTCTTATCAGTTTGCGCTAACACCAGTATACACTAATATGAGATATCAACTTACTTACTTTCTACCCGTTACGCCATTTGGCGTTTTGGGCAGCAACAAAAGATCTCCAGCTCTGTCTGTTTTGGGCCATCTTGGTCAACGTCCCCCACGAATGGTTCCAGGACTTGAGGTATCAAAATACTTATAAATTGGCATTTTGTCGGTTCTAATTGCTTGTCACACAGGCAATTCTAACACGAAGGGTTGATTCTTGTTATATTTGTGATCGTCTGTGTTTAGTATTCTCCTTTCTCTTCAGTTTTACTAGGACTTTCGTGTTATTGCATGGCATTTGTTAGAGGTCCAAAAATGTGAAAAATAGCCAATGTAAAAAAGTTATTATATCTTCTTACTTTAGAATTTTGTGATATTTGGAAAAGTAACTGTGTGTAATATTTCCCTCCTTGACTTGGTGCAACAGGAGCCGGCCAAGACACAGGAAGATCAAGTACATAGCAACCAAAGAGGAGCTGAGTCGGATACGATTGTCCAGAAATAAAGTGGAAAGGTGAGAATACGATACTCTGTACAAGTTCTGCCAGTCTGCACTTGTGATTCATGTCGTCATTGACTCATTTCATATCGTTTGAGAAAACATCGACTTTACCTTCTGTAATAAAGTATGAAGACTTCTTTTTGTAAAGAAAGCTATGTTTTGTATTGTAGTTGGGTTTTTTTCCCAAATTTCTGAGGTTTTGTGAGAAATTTGTCATTCATTCATAGTTGCTTAAATATTTTCAGAATTAAAATTAACATTGTAGCTTTGATAACCATAGTGGGTAAACTGATGATTAGATTACAGTGAAACATGCTTTAATGGCCGCAAGTCCAAGACAATCACTTGAGCAAACAACCACTTCCCATTTCCCTCCTTGTGCTTTTTCTATGATAACGACACTGTCCAAGACTTCCACCTGTGTGAGACAATCTCCTTTCTCCTCAACTATGGGTGGCTGTTTGAGACTGTACTTGTCTTTGAAAAAAAAAGCTGTCTGTGTCGTAAAGCTGTTTCACATAACTACTTCGTGTCATGTATATCATTTTGTTACATCTTTCTTTTTTCCATACAAAGTATTAATTTGTTATGCCCATGTCTCTCTTTTGAGTATAGCAAGAACTCGGAACTGCTCTAGACTATGATGCCTGCTCAAGAGCAGAGTTGTTTCACTCAAGCAGTGGTTCCAGAGGTGATGCCTCACTCCTATTGAGCTGAAACGCTTTTCATGCTTTCTGTTTTACTTTTCGTGTTTGTTGCTTTTCTTTTTTGTGGTTTGTTTTTCTGTTAAAGAGATAGTATGCTGAGAAATTGTTTCCTTTTATTTACAGGTGGTGCCACATGCCATTCTTCAAGAAAGTTGTCTGTGGCTGTTTTGTTCGTATTGGAATCGGCAACCATGATGGCCGGGCCGTGTACAGGGTAAGACGCTGGAAGCTGAGTTTGTCTATGTGTTCAGTTTGTCACCATGAGTACTAAGACATATAGATTATAATGATATAGTTTGTTTTACCAATTCAGTGTTAGTGTCAGCTTACTTTTTTATTTTTTTAAATGACAAGATAAGCAGCGAATTCAGGTCCTTGTTTTCTTTTATGATGAATGTGGCGAAGGAACAGATAAGCTGCACTGGTGATAACACGCTTTTTTTAGATTAATCTACGTTCTTGAGTTGTAAATTTCAAGACATAACATTGAAGTATTTGTTCTTGTTCATGTTATCTTTTCCCTTGTTTAGCTTCCGTTGCATAAAATTTAAGTGTAATTTTAAAGAAGTTAGCTGGACATATATGTTGAGTTTTGGTTCTTGATAATAGATGAGTTGTCAGCAAATGAGTTTATCTTACCCAATCGTCTTTTATTGTGATTTTGATGGCTGTTGACATTTCTCTTTTTTAGTGATTGAATCTTTGAACAGTCCTTGAGGCAGTGAATTTTATGCTTTCAGGTTGCAGAGATTGTCGATGTAGTTGAAACAGCTAAGGTTTACCAGCTGGGAGGCACACGTACGAACAAAGGGCTGAAGTTAAGGTAAGCAGTGGGTTCTGTCTGGTAGACTGCCGGGTGGGGGAGAGAGTACAGTCAAACCTGCTCTAATGAACACCTGTCCAAGACAATCGCTTATACATAAACCTCCCCTTCCCTGAATGTTTTTTATATGACCCTGTCCTTGAGGACCACCTTTCTAAGATGACCATTTTTCTCCTCGGCAATGGATGATTGTATTAGACAGGTTTGAATGTACACCTACAGTGACACCTGCTCTAACAGTCACTTGTCTTAAGACGTTGAGACGTTGACCTGTACAAATGGCCACTTTCCATTTCCCCCTTGGGCTTTTTCCAGTCTATAATGACACTCTGTAAGACAGCTTTTTGGCTCTTCAACAAGTGGCGGTCATCTTGGACAATTTCAACTGTATTTGATGAGCAGGGTGCTTTGTGATTTCATGTTTAGAATGATGCCCAGGATTAATCTAGATTCCCTTGGGTCTGTTCTGAAGGGCGACTGCTGCCTTTGTTTATTTTGTCCCCTCGACAAGTACGTGCTCTGCCCACGGTGTGAGTGGTGGGTGGTTGGTGGGTGTTCTGGTGTGGTTTGCTCCTTCTTTCCTATTAAACATCTATCGTCCTTATCCCCCCTCCTTCTATTTTGTGTTTGTTACTCTCTTGCAACACCTCTAGTCTTCGACACTTATATGACTTTAATGTGTTGCAAGTGCCGTAAAACACTTACTCAAACTAAAACAGTGTGAGTGTGACATTTTTTTGTCTGTTTTCCCCCCCAGACACGGTGCTGCGGAACGTGTGTACAGGTTAGAGTTTGTGTCCAATCAAGATTTCTCAGACTCGGAGTTCAACAAGTGGAGGTACACCATGGAGTTAGGGAATCACACACTGCCCACCCTCGACGACATACAGAGGAAGGAAGATGACATCAAACAGGGGTACGAATACAAGATCAAAGACAAGGATATCGAAGAGGTGAGCGGTCAGTCGTTAGTCTTCCTCGCAGCTTTCCTGGGAGTGTCTGTTGTAGTTGAGTGTGTTGAGTAGGGAGGCTGGTCTTTTTGGATGCTGTTATATTTTAACCCTATCCGTACGCCCTGGGGTCATTTTGTACCCCCGGGATTGTATTCTTCACATTTTAGAATACATCCTCTGTGAAGATCTCTTTGAAACTTTCTGTATTTCTCGAAAAAAAATTGGACAGACTTGCTATGCAAAGCGTACAGATCGGATTAATGAGCAAATTCCCTTTTTGGAAAGTGGTGGCACAGAGTTCCCCACATCATATGGACACGATAGTAAAACACGACGTACGGATAGGGTTAATCACCGTTCGATGAAAATGTGATAGTAGTAGGTAAGTTTAGAATATGGCGCGATGAATCCTTGCTGTGTGTATTTATGGAGTACAAGGGAGATTTTCCCAAGGCGCGGCATATTGGATTATCATTGGTGAAAAGAGGCTGGTGACGACCAAAGATGAAGTAGAAACAGGCTGTTATGAAAGGCCAAAAACAATTAGATATGAAATGGAGTGATGTCTCCGCCTCAGCAGCAGACAGATCTTCTTGGTTGTCTCTGATTGACTCAAACATCTCAAGACTTAGGAGTCTCTTTAAGTCTAAGGGAGCTTGGGCTAAATGAGTTTCATAGAGGCAACAGAATTGCATTGTCTTCTGTTCATATGGGTTGGACAAGCCATCCTTGCTTTTCACTGTGACAGACTCTATATAAGTTTTACAACTCTAGAAAGGGCCCTAGATGGTGCTCCCTTTCATTTTTGCTGTAAGTTGTAAATGAGGAAAAACGTTCCTCTTTACAGAGGTCTTTTGTTGCTATTTAATTGTTTTCAACTATCCTGTTTCATTTCTTTATTTTTTTTAATGCAATAAACTTTTAAGCTTGTCGTAATTGAACATTATGTAATTTGTTGTCATTGCTGTTGGCGTAATCATTTTAAAATGTTGTCATTGCTGTTGATGTAATCATTTTAAAATGTTGTCATTGCTGTTGATTAAATCATTTTAAAATGTTGTCATTGCTGTTGATGTAATCATTTTAAAATGTTGTCATTGCTGTTGATGTAATCATTTTAAAATGTTGTCATTGCTGTTGATTAAATCATTTTAAAATGTTGTCATTGCTGTTGATTAAATCATTTTAAAATGTTGTCATTGCTGTTGATGTAATCATTTTAAAATGTTGTCATTGCTGTTGATGTAATCATTTTAAAATGTTGTCATTGCTGTTGGCGTATTCATTTTAAAATGTTGTCATTGCTGTTGATGTAATCATTTTAAAATGTTGTCATTGCTGTTGATGTAATCATTTTAAACGTTGTTATTTCAACAGATTGTGGCAGAGAAACAGAAATTCAAGAAAAACCCTCACAATTATGCAGTCAAAAAATCTGGTCTACTTAAGGCAAAGGTAAGATTTCCCATATTTATTTATGCATTTTGTTTCTCTATGTGTGTATGGAAATGATAGTTTTACAGTTTTCTTCACTTCCAACTTTTCAGCCTCTTCCCCTGTTTTGTACTGTTGTGAGTAGCTAACCTTGTAGCGAGTTCTACTCCTTTCCTGTCTGATGTGTAATTTTTACTCTCATAGAAGGTGAAGGTACCCAGTTTTCTTTGCTTTCTAAAGCTCAAAGACGGAATGCATGAGTAATGGGTTTACTCTCAGAAAAGTTTTGGAGAGGGGAAAGTGGCGAGTAGCGCAGGGAGTTTGATGTGTCATCTTCTGTCGGTTATGCAAATGCAGTTCTTAAAGTGTGAAAAGTCTCACCATACTGTAAGTCAGCCCCCTTTTGGTGCACGACAGAATGGTGGAATCATAAAAAAGGTTAGCGAGATCACTGAACACGATAAGGACTAATAAACTATAAGAATCACAGAAGAATTAAAATAAAATTTTAATTGTTAGCCTTTTAGACCCATCACACCTCCTATCCCCACAAAGTACCACCAAGAACCAACAAAAGAAGATGCAAAAGAAGTTTCCTACCTTCTGTGATAAGGCTACTGTTGAAATGAACATTAATATACATTGCTTTTTGATTTTTGATCTATGCACATATGGTCGCTTTTAAGCACAAGGAGGCTATCCTGAAAAATGTTGTTTTGAGAAAATAGAAGGTAAAGTTTTTGCCCCTTGTTCAGTTCCTTTGAAAGACAAGGAGAGTTTTTTCTATAACCAAACAAATATACACACCGATGAAACCAAACTTCTCCTATTTGTAGGGCAATGCCCACTTTTGGTGTAGATCAAGATTTCTGGATACCCTCGAAATCTGGGTTAGCCCGCTTGTCGTAAAAAGCGACCGTATACAAATATATCTATATACTTTTTAACAGTCTGTGATAGATTCCTGCATGTTGTTTGAGGTACGCATCTGATGTGGCAAATTATATTAGTGTCAGCTTTTATTTTTTTCTTCAAACTGAAATTATTTTATGATAGTGATATACTGTTAAAATGTACATTCATCAATATGTTTTTCAACCTTCCCTATAAAGCCATCAAAAATTCACCCCGAGGGGACAATCAAGTAGTATCTTATCTGATGTCTTGTTGTACTGACAGTGTTTCCCCCCTTGTCTGTGGGTGGTTGGCGGGTGCTCTGGTGTGGTTTGCTCCATCTTTCCTATCAGACATCTATCGTCTTTACCTCAACTCCTTCTTTTTTGTGTTTGTTACTCTCTTGTAACACCTCTAATCTTCGGCACTTATATGACCTTATTGTGTTGCAAGTGCTGTAAAACTCTTACTAAAACTAAAAAACCCTTGTCTCATCGTGTGTGCAGGAGCAAGCAGATCTGGAGGGGGACCAGAGCGGGTCGATGAAACTTGCTCAAGAGCTGGAAGATTTAGAGGAGAGGGCCACCGAGCTGGATCGGAGGCGGTCCTCAAAGATCAACTCCATCAGGTTTGTGTTCTGCCGGAGGCTTTCCCAGTTCTCATTGTCCAATATTGTTGCATTGTGTGGATGTGATAGTCTACACAATGCTGACCCTCCCTCTACACAATGCTGACCCTCCCTCTACACAATTCTGACCCTCCCTCTGCCCGGCCCTTTTTCTTGTCTGGATAGGGTTGTGAAATGTCTGCAGTTTATTTAATTTATAGTTGAACCTGCTCTTCCGGCCACCTATCCAAGACAATCACCTGTACCAATGACCACTTCCCACTTCCCACTTCCCTCCCTTTCATAAAAAAAAGCTTTATAATGGCAGTGACCAAGAAGTCCACCTGTCTAAGACAACCACTTTTCTCTTCAACAACTGGTCATGGTTTTGGTCAGTTAAGACTGTTTTTTTTTCATATTTATGTATCACTGAGCAGTTAATCTGGCATTTTCTTTTTGTCGTACAAAGCAAAAGGTAATATCAAGTTTTGCATCTAACAGTTATATCTTTTGTAGTGCCATGAAGATTTTTCTGATTCCATGGGTAAAAAAAAAAAATTAAATTTGTATCTTGTTCCTTATAGCTACATTAACCAGCGAAACAGAAATCGCAACATGGTCGAAGCTGAAGATGCGTTCAAGGCTGAGATCGAAGAGATGCGTAATGCCACCGCAGATCCGTTCACTCGTAGACACTGTCGGCCTACGCTAGTCACAAGGGTGAGTTCAAATCTTTTTCGGTGACTGTGGAGTGACTTTGGAGATAAGATCCTGTAATTTATTCCCTATTTGGGGTGTCGCACTTGCTTTGCGATGTGTCCTTGCGAACGCTTATCGGTTTATCAATGCTTGGTTTTATTATAGCATTCATGAGAGGTTTCGTTTGAAGATTTTGGCTTTTGATGACATTTTCTTTCTGTCTCTGCAAGTGTTACATTAGCATAGTAGCGCTTTATGATATTTTGAAAGTATGTTCTATTGGCCTGGAATATTGTTTGAAAAGAAATCACTTAATGTATGTAGTGTTTTTTAGAGTAATTCTTTACCTGCACCCGTGTGCTGCCAGCAATGTTGAATCAAGCTGTCTCTCCCAGCGTCCAAATGCACACTCTATTTTCCATGACTGGTGGTGGAAAAAATAAGACTCTGTGAAAGAAGTGAACTTATTGCTTTTGGCTTATTTGAACACTGGTGAAAGGGAGTCCTTTGGCCGTGAACTGATGTCTTTGTTGGGGGGGGGGGGGGGAGGGGTTGCATTGAACCGTACTTGTTTTAAATACTCCAGTGTGCTGTGTCCACGAAGGAGTTGAAGAAGCGTGAGTCTGTCTTTGCTCTGACGAGTTGTGTTGACTCTTAGATTTGCAGTAACAGAAGCTAAGTCATACAACACTGACTGTAGTGTCTTTAGGCCATTCCCAAAGGGGGAACATTTCTCGTTCAAGCATAGTGAAATTGTGAATGGGCTGACTCATGTCACGCTCATAATTGTGCCTGATCTACAACAGGGAACTGCTGCTTTTTCTTTCCTGATCCTTACTATTGTCATTTTTCCTCTACTTCTTTCGTATGTTTGTCACTCTCTTGTGACCTGCTATTTTGGGGTGCCTGGATAGTCGAAGCAGACCTTGTGCTGTTGAAGCTAGAGAGGTGAGCAGTCTAAGTCTGATTCCCTGTAAAGACTTCTCTGTTGACACCCACCCCTTGGCGCTCATATATGACCAGCAGTTGCAATCGCCGTAAAACCCTCTACTATATATATATATATATATATATAAGTCATAAAAACAATGACTTTCCTGCATGATGAGGAAAAGGAAAGCAGACTGGAGTTTTGAACTGGCTTCAGGGCACCAGGGTTTTGCTTTCACTGGTTGCCAGTTTTATGAAATCAACTGTTGACTGATTGAAAGCTTATTTTCATCATTTGCCTATAGCGCATTCTATTATTGTTAATATTATTATTGTTATTGTTATTAATATTAATCAAGATTGAAAAAGAATATCCTTTTCCTTTTGCTTAATTGTTGTTTTCTATTTGTGTACATCGAGACCAGTGCTTGCCAACCTTGGCAATATCTCCCAATTGTGGGCAATTTTGAGATTTTGTTTGGTAATGGGGATCACCTGTGCAGTGACAGGCATTATTTTGTGCCTCATTTGAAACTACATGCGGGTGGGCGGTATGAAAATTTTAGCCTCTTAAATGTAGCAAAAGTGGGGGGCTGACTATGAGAAGGTTGACAAGCACTGGTTCAGACTGAGTGAAAGCTTATGTCCTGGTCGGACTGTGCTTCCTATCACTACACCTTGAATGAGAGCTTCTTGTCGTGTATTCAGAAATAGTGCTTCTGTATTAATACAGAGTGGGAAGAAATTCATTTCATCATATTTATTCTGTGATTTTTATGAAGCTACTTTCATCATATTTATTCTGTGATTTTTATGAAGCTTATTTCATCATATTTATTCAGTGATTTCTATGAATACATATATAAGATTACAGCTTATTTTTCACCTTATTTAGTCACGCTTTTTTTGAAAATTTAGTCTTTCGAGGAAATTGCTGCATTATTTGAATATATATTGCTTCGTAGTAGTATAGAATGAGTACATGCTTATTTTCATCGCTTTCCAGCAAGCCAGGGCAGAGGCAGAGATGAAAAAGGGCCAGGATGGAAATGCCAGTGTGAGTGAAGTGTTACACGTTGTGCTGGTGTTTTCTAGGTGGAAGTCATTGAGTGGGTCGTTGGCGGGTGCTCGGGTGTGGTTTGCTCCTTCTTTTGTATCCAACATCTATCGTCCTGATCTCTCCTCCTTTTTTGTGTTTGCTACTCTCTTGTAACACCTCTAATCTTCGGCACTTATACGACTTTATTGTGTTGCAAGTGCCGTAAAACTTTTACTAAAAAGAAAGAAGTCTTTGAGGTTGCTGTCTGTCTGTAGAGAATTCTTTGTGTCTGAAAGGTTGCTAGTGTTTGTCGGTTGATTTGACTCACGACTAATACTTTTTGAGATTTGTGAGCTTTCTCATAAACAACTGTTATTTGTTAAAGTGTTTTGTATTTTATGTTTACATTTACAAAATATTAAAGCGTTTTGTGCAAGTGTGTGCAGATAAAGTTAAAAATAAATAAAACATAAATTACAGAATCGCTGTGTGTCATATCCATGAGAAAATAATTATGTTAGTTTTTTCTTTTTGGGAAAATAGGGCAACTTTTTATTGGACCTGAACGAAGCAATAAACTTTGGACATCATCACTCTGAAACAAAATGTCTGCTCCTAAGACTATAGATGACAAAAGATCTTGTAGTGTTTTAGTGCCTGTAATCCGCAGCTTAAACTGTATGTTTAGCGGGTGGTTGAAGGGTGCTCTGGTGTGGTTTGCTCCTTCTTTCCTATCAAACACCTGTCGTCCTTAGCTCTCCTCCTTTTTTTTTGTGCTTGTTACTCTCTTGTAACACCTCTACTCTTCGGCACTTATATGACGTTATTGTGTTGCAAGTGCCGTAAAACACTTACTAAAACTGAACTAAAACAGCTGCTTGTATCTGTGTGCCCCAACAGGCAGTCAAAACGGCGGCCCCTGTCGATGCTTCCAGTCTCCCCGCTCTACCGGTGTCAAAACTGGCTCTCTCCGACCATGGGAAGGTGAGTGTTAGCTGTCCTGCAGGTTAGCCCTGTCCTGTCTGTGAGACTACGGAAGACAGTAGTCGGTTCTTTTGATCCCTCTGAAAGCCAGAGAGATGATGAGAAAGTGAGAAGATCATGGTAGCTGTTGTCTTGGGATTCGGTGTAAAAATGTGAAAAATCTTTCGATGCCGAGCAGAGAATCCTGGTTTGGTATGTGGTTGGCGGGTGTTCTCGTGTGGTTTGCTTTCTTCTTTCCTATCAAACATCTGTCGTCTTTATCTCCCCTTCTTCTTTTTTGTGTTTGTTGTTACTCTCTTGTAACACCTGTCGTATTCAGGCACTTATATGACCTTATTGTGTTGCAAGTGCCGTAAAACACTTACTGAAACAAAATAAAACAGAACACAGAGTCTGCACTTTTGATCCCCCTGAAAGCCAGAGAGAAATGAGAAGATGAGAAGATGATGGTAGCCATTGTCTTGGGATCATGTGGACTAATGTGAACATTTTTCGATGCCAGCCACAGGGATGCCAAATCTCCGGTTTTTCCGGTTTTGTCCAGGGTTTTTTTTCTCCTCCAAACCCTTGCAAAGGAAAGGGGAGGGTCAAGAGAGATGTTTTTGTTTGCTCATTAAAAAAACTTTACAAGGTTTGTTTTAGGTGAGATGTGATGCTCTGCTCATTTTCAGTTAATTTTTTTCCAAAATCATTTGGCATCCCTGCAAGCTGAGAATCCTGGTTTGTTATTGGATGTGAGCACCCTGAGGTACTCTGGGTAGGAACATTAATGTGTTTTTTCTCTCTGGTCAGACCTCATAATCTTCGGCACTTATATGACCTTATTCTGTTGCAAGTGCCGTAAAACTCTAATTTCTGATGTGAGTAATTGGGGCAGGGTGAAAAAGGTTTTAGGGGCATCCGGTCAGAGAAATTTGTGGTGAATTATCGTCGCTAATGTCTGTTCAAGATGGAGCACTTGAAAAAGTAAGACAAAATTATTATTTTACCACCAATGGGGGGCTCCAATTTTTGTCAAGTGTTGTAAGTTTAATCGTTGTTTGAAGACCATCAGGTTTAAAGTCCGTAATATTTTCATTTTTCCGGAGCACTGGGTAGAAATTGTCGAAAGTGTAGGAAGCAAATCTTTCATATGTATGTGCTGGCTGTCGGAGGTCACCACTGGTAACTAGCTGAGTCGATAGTGCCGTAAAACACCTACTCAATCAATCGATCAATCTTTTTCCCCAGCACTAACTATTATCATGTTGATGTTCTTTTATTTGCCTTATATAAGCTCTCTAATGTTTGATTTAGTGGTTGGAGGGCGCCACTGGTAGATCCTACTTCTTCTTCGTCTCTCTCTCTCTCTCTCTCTCTCTCTGTCTCTTTCTCTCTCTGTGTCTCTCTCTCTCTCTCTCTCTCTCTCTTTGTGTCTCTGTCTCTCTGTCTGTCTGTCTGTCTGTCTGTCTGTCTGTCTGTCTCTCTCTCTCTCTCTCTCTCTCT
>NW_004797831.1:157709-171413 GCF_000002075.1 Aplysia californica
CTCTCTCTCTCTCTCTCTCTCTCTCTCTCTCTCTCTCTCTCTCTCTCTCTCGTTTGTATTAAATGACTATCATTCCGTTTATGTGCTTCTCGTTGCTCAAAACTGAAAAACTCTAAGGCCGGTCCCAGAGTGGCTCTATAGGTCTGACCTGTAGCTCGCCTTGCTCACGCCGTCTGCGTGTCAGCATATTCGCACTGTGCGTTGGCGCCTGTGTCTCAGCCCCTCCAACTTTTGCAGCTGCGCATATAGGCTAACTCGCTGGACTGGCGATAGTTTACGTTGGTTACTATGGAACTGATCTGTTGTGTTTGGCACCAGGGCGGAGACAAGCCTGATGGGCCCGAGCGAAGGACGTCGGAAGATCTGTTTGCCGTGCACGACTTTGACATCACCATCGACCTGGACGTCCCGTCTGGAGGTAGGACATTGACCCATACTCTGACTCGCGCTCTTCTTCTCACAAAATTTACACAAGTCAGAAACATAGAGCTGTCACAACTTTTTTGTTGTTGTTTTTTTGTGCAACCAAGTTGGTGTCACTTTTTATTTCTAATTTCTGTTCCTCTTTCTTGAAGTCAAGGGAGCTAACATTTCCATATTTTGAAGTATGTCTTAGTGAGATAAGATATATGGATACCAAGTACAGTGAAAAAAATTCCCAATAGAGCCACCCACAGTTGAAGAGAGAAGTGGTTGTCTTAGACAGATGAACATCTGCCATGGACAGTATCATTATTATGTTGAAAGAACGCAAGGGGAAAGTGGGTAGCCTAGTGGTCGTTAGCACGAGTCATAGTCTGAGACAGGTGGCCATTAACACTTTGCTGTCACATCCCGCCGATTGGAAAGATTGTCGAACTTCCGCTCCTGTCATAAAATGCCGATCGGCGATGTTAACCTCCCAGTTTCTTCGGATTTCCCCCCCAAATGCCTTTGATGGCAAGGGGTTTTACTATATGTATATGAGCCTTGATATATGATAACATCTGATGCTAAACGTTCCACAGAAATAAAAAAGGAGAACTACAATGGCTAAGGCTAGTTTCAATAAAATGAGCCCAATCCTGAAAAATATAAGCATCTCAATGAACTCCAAAATGAAAGTCCTGAAATGCTATATTTGGTCAACACTTCTATATGGCTGTGAATGCAGGACAATCACTAAAGACAGTGAAAATAAAATAGAAGCAACAGAAATGTGGTTTCTTACGAGACTGCTAAGAGTATCGTGGAAGGAAAAGAAATCAAATGAGGTAGTGCTTGATGAAGCCCACGTGGGACGCTCAATGTTAAAAACAATCAGGAAATGACAAATGCAGTTTTTGGGACACCTGAATAGACATAAGGGTCTTGAACATCTTGCTCTCACTGGCAAAATTGAGGGCCAGCGAGGCAGGGGTAGGCCCAGAACAACATACTTAGGGAACCTAAGCAAATGGGTAACAGGGAAAGATCAGGGAAACATGGCTTTTTGTAGAGCATCCAAGCAAAGGAATGAATGGAAAACCATGATCGCCGATGTCTGTCGCAGATCTGGCTCTGGATGATGATGATGATGATGATATGAGCCTTGTGATAGCAAAGTGTTAAAGCAGGTTTGACTGCCTACATTGTTGTGTGGTTGAGACGGTTTGGTTTGTGTACAGTGGTTGTGTTGTTTCTCCCCCCCTCCTTTCAGGTGCACCGGTCGTGGTTCCCACCGCCGCCACCCTCAACCCTCGAGACAGCGCACCGAAGAGATCCCTCAACTTAGAAGCCTACAAAAAGAGACGGGGGCTGATATAGAGGAGCTCTCCCATCCGGCGCGTCTCCATCATTTTGCTGTGTCATCCATTGCCCCCCCATTAAGGACCGTTGAATGACAAATGTCGGTGGTTTATTTATAAACGTTGTGTGCCCCGGCACGTGTTGTTGGAAGCCAGGCCCGCTCATGGTGGTTACGTTTGTGCATCGTTAGCTTGTCTCTCCTTTCTCTTTCCTCTCCTCTCTCTCTCTTTCTCTCCTCTCTCCTTTCTCTTGTGGTGACTTACGTCCATGATGTAATGGTGCACACTATCGTGTTGATGTTTTCACACACACAAACACACACAACTTCCATGTGGATGGGACGTCGGGGCTTATTGCATGTGAAACGTGAGCACTGACGTTCAGAAGGCCTGCATTGTAAGTTATTTGCCAGTGACAGATGGTGGGTGGTTGGCGGGTGCTCTGGTGTGGTTGGCTTCTTCTTTCCTATCAAACATCTATCGTCCTTATCTGCCCCTCCTTTTTTATGTTTGTTACTCTCTTGTAACACCTTTAATCTTCTTGCGCTCATATGACCTTGTGCTGTTGCGAGCGCCGTAAAAACCTCTACTAAAACTAAGTGACAGATGTGAGGAGGATAGCGATATGTTGGAACATTCTCACCACAACGTAACCTCAGACTAGTACAGGGGAAACCTGATGTAACAGTGATGGTGGGACCAGAGAAAAAGTCCTGTTATATCAGATCCCTGTTAAATCAGAAATGCAGGGGAAGTAAGCATTGGTGGACTAATCCAGCTGTAATTTATTCATGGGTATTTTCCCATGGCCTGCGCATGACACATTACGTATGCGTGTGGCTAGGCTTAGGGCTAGATCGGAGTCTACAGCACACCACAGCCTTCTCTCGCTTCACACGCTGCGTGTTTCTCTCTCTCACTTACTTTCTACACATTGTGTAGGAGCCTTTGTCCCTGCTATAACCGATTGGGCTGCGATGAGGCCCTGTTATTGCCGATGACTTTTAATAGAGACAAAGAGTGGGGAAAAAACGGGGATTTATAAAATCCCTGTTATTACCCGATCCCTGTTATTACCGGGCCTGTTATATGGTTTCCTCTGTACTTTATAAACGTACACTTCGAGCTATACGAATACACGAGTAACTCCGTTTGATCCTACTTTATAGGAGAAAAAAAAATTGGAGTGTCTTTTTTCTTGCAACAGTTACAAATAATATATATATTTATGAACCTCTTTTTTTTTCTTATTTTCTTCCAATTTTAATTAGCTACGATTCTCTGTTCTGTAGGCATTAGAGACATGAGAAAACTAGACCGAGACTAATTACGTTCCAAAATCTATTTTTAAGTAGGCTACTAGGCCAGTTTGTTTGGGTTACCGACTTGCTGTTATGTGCTCTTACGTTGTTTTTGTAGCAATAAGCTCTTATTTCTGTGTAAGAAATGTTTGTTGTTATGAAAAGTTGTTATTTTAATAGTATTCTGTTGAAAATATGAGTTGAGGGACACCAGTGAGAAACGAGCAGTATTTAATGGAAATAGTAGTTACCGGTACGTCTTGAGAGACTGTAAACGCCATGTCCATTCGCTCATTTATAAGCATGTGTTGAATGATACCTTCTTTGAAAGGTATTTGTTTGAGGGAGGATTTGTAACTGTGTTTTAGAAAGTCTGCTACTGAATGCGGTACGTCTTTTTTCTTTCTCATTCATCCTTATATTTTTGCAGTTTCTGTCAAAAAATTTGATGTTAAACTCTCGACAGTTCTTTCCTCAAATATTGAACAAAAATGTTGGATGGCTTCTGGAGGCAATAAATCTTATATTTTATTTGATATATAAACACATCGGCCGCAGTACCTGATATCGGTGAATGTTTATTTTCTGAAATTAGGAATGAAGTGAAGGGGTGGGCTCGTGTGTAAGTAGTGTAGGCGTCAGCGGGATCTATGCTTTCTGGCAGTTTTTACTCTGTGTGTTCTTGTTGAGGTGCTAGGGTTCAAACCTTTGTGAGGAGGTGGTGACGTGACGTCCAGTGACCTCATGGCTGTGTGTACAGGTACAGGTACACCACTGATTTTCCCACCAGCGACGGTCTGGCACTACTTACTGCTACTTCTCTTCTGACAGGGTTCGTACGGGTCCTGGAAAACTGGAAAACTCTGGGAATTTTGGGAAGTTGGCAAAATTCTTGGGAACAGTCTTGGAAAAACAAATTTTTCACTAGATCTATAGTAAAAATATTTCCTAGAAGTTTAGAAGGCCTTGACTTTACACAGTTTGAAATGTACCGTATGTATTTTTGCATGCTGAACGAAATGTTTTCTTCCGAATTGACATGTTATTTGTCTTGGAAAAAAGAAATCTGGTCTTGAAAACTCTTGGGGGGAAAGAATGTCCTGCTCAGTGTGAACCCTGTGTTGGGGATGGATCATGTGTGTTCAGTTCTGAAATGGTCAGAGATACATTGTGTGTTCCTGACTTTGCTGTTGCTGAGCTAAAAGTCTGTTTTACAGTCTGGCGCTCACATACACAGAGCAAAATGATTTTTCAGGTCCAGAATTTTTTTCTTACACATGTGTGGCACAACGTGGTGGAATTGAGTACTCGTCAATTTTTGGGCATATGGAGTTACTGGTGTCATCTTAACCCTCCTATCCGTATGTCCTGATTTACTGTTGTATCCATACAATGTGGGGAACTCTGTGCCACCACTTTCCAAAGAGGAAATTTACATGTTAATCCGGTCCGTACGCTTTGCATAGCAGTCTGTCAAAATGATTTTTTGAGAAATACTGAAAGTTTCAAAGAGATCTTCGCATAAGATGTATTCTTAAATGTGAAGAATACAACCCCGGGGGTACAAAATGACCTCAGGGCGTACGGATAGGGTTGCCTTGCTTTTGATGGAAAAAATATCCCTTTATCTTTTGTATAAGTCATGATATTGACGATTGAAGGAGGTGGGGCTATCTGGTTTAACTTCAGAGGTAAGATTAGCGAGGAAATAGCCTCCAAAGTTGCGTTATTTCCTTAGCTTGAGAGTCCACGGAAACTCAAAATTGACATCATTTATACCTTTAATCAACGTTTTTCAGTAAAATCCAAAAATCCACGTAGAAAATGTTCTTTAATGGGCATGTTCATGAAACTTGTCGAACCAAAACACAAAAATTTGATAAAAATTCTATAACCTGCGGGAAAATGCCAGTTTCTTCACTTTCCATTATTTTGACGAACGTCTAATTTCACCACGCTGCCTCACATGTGTATTCTTAGTATTTAAAATGCGTACATATCGAAATTTGTATGTAACGTAACTATTTTCCATGTTCCGCCGATTTTACTATCATGTCATGTGCTTTCTTGTCGTATCTCCATTTTTTTAAGCAGTGAAAATGTGACATCTTCTTAAGCTCACTCTTTGTTATGAACTGTTTTCACTGTTATTAAAAATAGAGGTACTACTAAAAAAGCACTAGGGTCGCGATGTGCATGCTGGACTGTATAATTTATGACAGCCAAAATGGTGGAATGTTGATCGACGGTGCACCGGTGACTGTGAGAGGAATGGAAGGCAAGACAGCACGGTCCCAAGTTTTTTAAGATTATTTTTGGTTGTTTGTTTTTTTGCGAGGGACTCTGGAATTGTCCATGTTCTCTGCCTGTTAGAACTGTGGGCTTGATAAACTTGATTGTCCCGAGGTGTGGTGAGAAGAGAGAGGTTGTGATGATGTGAGGCGTGAGAGAGAGTCGGCTGATGTGGTGGCCGTTGGGTCCCTTCCTTCCCCAGGGCACAACATTTGGATGTTGACGCGTGCATAGAACGAGCATCTCTGTTGTCACAGCGCCATAGGTTTTTATTTGTAAATAAAATACAAAATATCAACCATGTTTTTTGGTCTTTTTTATCGCTCTCAGTTCTCGTTTTTTTCTGTCATGTGGTGTAATCTAGGTAAATTTAATGAATGAAGCAGTGTGTGTGTGCGTGTTGTGTATGTGTGTTGGGGGGGGGGGGGTGTGAATAACTTCAATAAGGCGAGAACTATGTACTTGTTGGTTTTTTATTTATGTGGCACAACACCTAACACTAACAGTGAGTGGTTGGAGGGTGCCTGCTGCTTTTTCTTTTCTCATCCTTACTGTCGTCATTTTTCCTCTACATGTTCATGTACTTCTTTTGTATGTTTGTCACTCTCTTGTACTTGTGGTCGTAGCAGACTTTGTCTCCCGTTGTTATTCGGACTTTCAACTACTGGTAGGCTACAAAAAAACACTTAGATAGCGATGTGTGTGCTGGACTGTATAATTTATGACAGCCGAAATGGTGGAATTTGATTGACGGTGCACCAGTGACTGTACTGTAACACTAACACTGTGAGGGGAAAGGAAGGCAAGACAGCATGGTCCAAATGTTAAAAAAATAATTTTTGGTCGTTTTTTTTTTTTGCGAGGGTCTCTGGAACTGTTTATTGATGCTCTCTGCCTGTTAGAACTGTGGGCTTGATAAACTTGATTGTCCCGAGGTGTGGTGAGAAGAGAGAGGTTGTGATGATGTGAGGCGTGAGAGAGAGTCGGCTGATGTGTTGGCCGTTTGGTCCCTTCCTTCCCCAGGGCACAACATTTGGATGTTGACGCGTGCATAGAACGAGCATCTCTGTTGTCACAGCGCCATAGGTTTTTATTTGTAAATAAAATACAAAATATCAACCGTGTTTTTTGGTCTTTTTTATCGCTCTCAGTTCTCGTTTTTTTTCTGTCATGTGGTGTAATCTAGGTAAATTTAATGAAGCAGTGTGTGCGTGTTGTGTGTGCGCATCTTGTGTATGTGTGTGTGTTTTGGGGGGGGGGGGATGTGTGAAAGACGAGAACTATGTACTTGTTGGGTTTTTTTATTTATGTGGCACAACACCTAACACTAACAGTGAGTGGTTGGAGGGTGCCTGTTGCTTTTTCTTTTCCCATCCTTACTGTCGTCATTTTCCTCTACATGCTCATGTACTTCTTTTGTATGTTTGTCACGCTCTTGTGGTCGTTGCAGACTTTGTCTCCCGTTGCTATTCGGACTTTCAACCACTGGTAGGCTACAAAAAAACACTTGGGTAGCGATGTGTGTGCTGGACTGTATAATTTATGACAGCCGAAATGGTGGAATGTTGATTGACGGTGCTCCGGTGACTGTGAGAGGAAAGGAAGGCAAGACAGCATTTTGGTCGGTTGTTTTTTTTGCGAGGGTCTCTGGAACTGTTTATTGATGCTCTCTGCCTGTTTGTTAGAACTGTGGGTTTGATAAACTTGATTGTCCCGAGGTGTGGTGAGAAGAGAGAGGTTGTGATGATGTGAGGCGTGAGAGAGAGTCGGCTGATGTGGTGGCCGTTGGGTCCCTTCCTTCCCCAGGGCACAACATTTGGATGTTGACGCGTGCATAGAACGAGCATCTCTGTGTTTGTCACAGCGCCATAGGTTTTTATTTGTAAATAAAATACAAAATATCAACCGTGTTTTTTGGTCTTTTTTATCGCTCTCTTTTTTTTCTGTCATGTGGTGTAATCTAGGTAAATTTAATGAATGAAGCAGTGTGTGTGTGCGTGTTGTGTATGTGTGTTGGGGGGGGGGGGGGTGTGTGAATAACTTCAATAAGGCGAGAACTATGTACTTGTTGGTTTTTTATTTATGTGGCACAACACCTAACACTAACAGTGAGTGGTTGGGGGGTGTCTGCTGCTTTTTCTTTTCTCTTTCTTACTATCGTCATTTTTCCTCTACAAGTACTTCTTTTGTATGTTTGTCACTGTGGGTGGTTGGCAGGAGCTCTGGTGTGGTTTGCTCCTTCTTTCCTATCAAACATCTTTCGTCCCTACTCCTTTTTTGTGTATGTTACTCTCTTGTAACACATCTATTCTTCGGCATTTATACTTGACCTTATTGTGATGCAAGTGCCGTAAAACTCTTACTAAAACTAAAATGTTTGTTACTCTCTTGTGATCGAAGCAGATTTTGTGCCGTTGAGGCTAAAGAGGTGAGCAGAGTAAGCCAAAGGACGGTTTCTAGCACAACCCTGTACAATGTACTACTCTGACAGAATTCCGGTTCACCACAAGGCACTCCATTTGACTCTACACTCAGCTACATGTACAGTCGAACCTGCCCTGACGGCCACCTCTATAAGACGGCCACCTGTCTTATACGGCCACTTTTCTCCTTGACAAAGGGTGGCCGTCTTACACAGGTTTGACTGTATTTGGAACCAAAAGGAAGGACAAGGAGGGAAAGATTCCGCGCACTCAACGACAGCGAGACTTGTGTTTTGCCCTGTCTTTGTGCGCCGATGGTATTTTTGTTTCAGTAGAGGTTTTACGGCTATCGCAACTGCATAAGGTCATATGACTTTATGAGCGCCAAGGGGTGGATGTCAACAGAGAAGTCCTTGCAGGGAATCAGGCTTACTCTGCTCACCTCTCTTGCCTCAACAGCACAACATCTGCTTTGACTATCAAGGCACCCCGGAAATAGCAGGTCACAAGAGTATGGCAAACGTACAAAACAAGTGGAGGAAAAATTACGTTAGTATTTAAATAGTAGTAAGGATTAGGAAAGAAAAAGCTGCAGTTCAGGCACAGTATGAGCATGACATTGATGAATCAGCCCATTTACAATTCTACTATGCATAAGCACATGTCAATTGCCCCCCCCCCCTTTGGCAATGGCCAAAAGACACTTCAGTCAGTAACAGTAGCACCGTCCCGGGGGGGGGGGGGGGAGAGGGGGGGGGGTAGCTGATGGTATGCTCCATAAGTTTTTACATACAGAGAGCAAAAAGCGACCGTCATGACAGCGCCCGGTCTAGCCGTGTCTTGGATTTAATGCAACTAACTTGCATGCTAGTCTTTTGTCCCCGTGGTTTTATGCAGCCTGCATAATTTAGCAAAATTTGATCATTTTTTGCATAATTTCTGGCTATTTTCCTTTATCATTCTTTGTTAAAATTAACAGAATCGCATAATCTCACCTTTTCGGGCTCAGCTTGCATAATTTCAAAAATTTTCTTGCATAAAACGACGGGGAAAGGCAAGTCTATGGTTTCGTCAGAATTTTAACCAACTCGTTGATATTTAAAAAAAAGGCCGGGGGAGGGTGCTAGAGGTTACGATGTTCGCCTCTCATTGAATAGGACCCGGGTTCGAAACCTGACAGCGAAAGAAAATCTTCTTCTCTAAAATGTTCTTCTTTCGCCTCATTTCCTGCTTTCGACCTGGGCTCGGACCTCAGACTGCCGATACAGGTCTAGGCCCTACACATTATTATTATTATTATTATTATTATTATTATTATTATTATTATTATTATTATTATTATTATTATTACTATTACTATTATATGTAACATATAATAATTGTTTCTTCACGAGGCATGGACTTATCACAGAACTGACTTGACTAGAGCGTGTCTTGTCATGTCAAAGAACTCTGAAGAATTAATGTCTTTTCATGGCATCAGGGCATGTCATGAAAAATTAGGTTTCTGTAAAAAATCTTTAAGTAAGTTTTCTACATGCTGTAAGTAATAATAAGGCCTAACGACAGGAGATTAGGGTTGTCTCATTATTATTATTGCATGTATTATTATAACAATAATACATGTAACAATAAAAATAATAATAATAATAATAATAATAATAATAATAATAATAATAATAATAATAATAATAATAGGCAGCCGGTATTTTCACGACATGGGGAAAAAAATTCCGCGCGTTTTCACGACCCGTCGAAGATATACCAGCTCTTACCGCAGAGGTTTAGGATTAATAATTATTACTGTCCCCGTGGTCTTATGCACCCCGCATAATTTAGCAAAATTTGATCATTTTTGGGCATAATTTCGGATTATTTTCCTTTATCATTCTTTGTTAAAATTAACAGAATCGCATAATTTCACAATTTTGGGCCCAGTTTGCGAAATTTCAGAATTTTTCTTGCATAAAACGACGGGGACAGGGTCATAGTGAGGACAGCAGCGACGGAGAATGACGAGGAAGAAAAGAGGCGGTGAAGGTGGCGGGAGGGAGGGAGGGGGGGGGGGTTAAGAAGAACAAAAAAATGATTCAACTTATTATTGCATGCGGAAGTCTTAAGCGATGTGAAAAATTCCCCTATTTGGTCGTGAAAACGACGTAGATTTCAGGAACGAAAGCTTCGACTAGATTTAATACCAATAATAAAATGCTGAGTAGAGGAGAGAAAAAAAAAAAAGAAAGAAGGAAAGCAAAGCGAAGAAAAATTTTAAAAAATCAACCTTTCGGCTCAAGTTAGGGCGGGAAAAAATTGTGTCTTTTAAAAATATAACTTACAATGTGTGTCGCAATAAGCTTCGACACTTAACTTACTTTCAAAAGCTGGTGGGGGGTTTGCTAAAGTCATTTTGACCTCTGCACTGGTTCACTCTAGAATTCTTGTACATCATGTATAAACGTTAATAATTATTTATATATGGACAGTGGGTGGTTGGCGGGTGTTTTTGTGTAGTTTGCTCTTTCTTTCCTATCAAACATCTATCGTCCTCATCTCTCCTCTATTAGTTGTATGTTATCGTCAATGAAAACCTCTAATCTTCGGCACTCATATGATCGAATTGTGTTGTAAGTGCCGTAAAACTCTCACTAAAAACCTTATATTATGCAGACTCTGATTATAACATAACAGGCTGTAATATTGTAACGTTGCCATTGGGGGCAGCTGTACCAGACAACCAGGATCTGAAGCACTCAGGGTTTGGGCAAAATGCCAACATCACGAGTTTGTCTCTGGAACAGAGATGACCTTGATTAACATGCAGAACATGAGTTACGGTAAGTTTGTAGATTTTGCCGCAGAACAGTACGTGCTTAGATTATTATTTATATTATATCTCGGCAACGAGCATGAAGATATCACCCCGCATAATATATATATATATATATATATATATATATATATATATCAACATATATATATAGATAGATAGATAGATAGATAGATAGATAGATAGATAGATAGATAGATAGATAGATAGATAGATAGATATAATATACATATATCTGTCTTTCTCATTGGGAATAAGATTCTTTGAAAACGACCTGGGGCTCTCGTGGCCAAGAGGTTAAGGTGTTGGCCTTTCATTCAAAGGTCCCGGGTTCGAATCCGGGTAGCGACCGAAAAAAGTCTTCTCTACAAGTGTCTCCTTTCACCTCTTTTCCTGCTCTCTAGCAATGTTCTGTCGTCTGCTTTCGTCTCCTCTTTTCTGCCCCCCCCCTCACCTCCTTTGCCCCCTCCTCTGGGCTCCTAACTCTTTCTGCAGCCTTTCTACTGCTACCCCTTGGCTCCTTCTAGTGCTGTCTTTCAGCCACACCCCTAATCTTCTGGCAGGAAAGATCTACACATAGCTTTCTCGGACAAGGGCGAAAAGTCTCGGAGGGGCCGTGTGTATGCTGCACACGTTAAAGATTCCTTGGTGGTCTAAAATCGATAAAAGTAGGCTTCGGCCGCCACCCGGGCAAAATTCAAAATTTCCTACTAACTGAAAATGTTTAATGTGTCCTGCGCGCTCATATGACCATGTGCAGTTGCGAGCGATGTAAAACACTTACCAAAACAAAAAAAACAAAAAACAAACAAACAAATAACAACCAGCCTTTTTGCAATAATATGAGAGGCATCGTGGTGAAATCAGGCGCTCGTCAAAATAATGAAATTGAAGATATCAGCGTTTTCCCACCAGTTTGACCAATTTTTGGAACTTTTTTTGGGCCTTAACACTTTTCATATATCGATTTGAAAAGCAAATTTCTGCGTGGATTTTACTGAAAAACGTTGGTTAAAGGCACGGCAACTATACAGTTTCAGTTTCCAAGGACTCTCCAGCTTTGGAAATGAACAAACTTTGGCGGGCATGCGATAGAAATAGCCATAAAAAAAGAACCTATTTGCCTGTGGCAGCAAAGGTGACTTTTACCTAGCAAACTTTACAGAGGGCTCTGTGCACAGCCTGTGCGTTAGATAAGGTAACATTTTAAACAATTATTAGACGTGTTTATTTTAGTTTTCGTTAGAGTAAAAATAAATAACACAACACTGAACAATGTTGATAGCTTCAAATATCTTTTTATGTATACCTGCATGTGTATACCTGCATGTGTTTTTACGGTCCTGTACAGCCAAGTAAAATTTCCCTCTTGGATAATAAAGTACTACATTGTATATTATCTTATCTTATCTAATTTGATCTATCTTATCTTATCTGATCTGATCTTATCTTGGAAGTACACTGCCTTCAAATACGCGCACTGACGCAGAAACAGCTTTACCTATGATTAAAGCTAATGAATCCTCCAGAAGACTCAGGGCAAGGGTTTGGGACTGCTGTGGCATTCGCCCAGAGACAAAGTTGGAAGTCTGTAACAATGCCGTGACCCTCAGGACCCTGTTGTATGGTGCCAGGAACTAGACAGTGTACAAAAGTCATGCCAAGAAGCTTAATAATTTCAGTATGAAATGCCTCAGGAGAATTCTCGGCATCAAGTGGCAGGATAAAATACCGCACACCGAAGTTCTCAAACGGGTAAATGCCTAGAAACTGTTGTCTTAGCTAAAAAAAAGGACTCAACTTCTCTGGATTGGTGATGTCGTAAGATTGCCTGATTTCAGAATCCACAAGACAGTACATGTATTTTATTCTGAGCTAATCTCAGGGAACCGTAAAGTTGGCGCACTGGAAAAAAAAAAGCGTAACAAAGATACCATGAAACTGTCTCTGAAGGATTTCAACATACACTGTACATGTAAATCTTTTGATATGGGAGAGTCTAGCGCCTGACAGACCCAGTTGTAGAGCAGCAGTCAAAGTGGGCATTACGTCATAATGAGGCTTTATAAATATTTTTAAAAAATGCTGAAGGTAAGAGAGAAGCCCACAAACTGAGTACATCTACAAATGGAAATAATAATGTACTTTGCTTAATCTATCCTTTTGTACCGTTAGATGTCGAGGGGACGCTCAATTTTTTAGTCAAGGGCTGGACGGGTGGCTTCTGATGTTGATGTGTTATTCTTTGGAGGGGGCGTCGGTAGCCTAATGGTTGGGCTACCGGACTCGTAATCGTGATGATGCGGGGTCAGGGGTTCGAGCCTCAGCTCTGTTCCGACGTTTTGTCCTTAGGAAAGACACTTTACATAAAATTCCCATTTGGCTCAGTTCTTTCGGAGATGGACGTTAAACTCGGAGGCCCCGCCTCTTAAATAACCTAATAGTGTTGATAGAGGCGTTAAACCCATACAATTCCACCTTAAAAATATTGTGGAGATTTCTTTATTATCGCCATCCAGCCAAGTTTTGCGCGATCTGCTCCCGCCCCTGTGTCCTGATTCTTTTGAGATGTAAGCTGCTGCAGCTGGTTGAATTGGGGAGCATTCTTATCAGATGAACGAACCACTATAGATCTAGATTTTTTGTAGATACAATTTGAGATCCCAACAATAATCATGGGCGACCCGCCATTTTCTCAACCGCGGCGCAGATTTCGAAAAAGGTGAAGTCTTCTGGCAGGCTTTTGATGAGTACAAATACCTGTGATGAAGACCTGATCTCGCTCGCCATGATTATTAGACAGTTGTCAAGAGGATCATCATCATCAGCAAGTGCCAGATCTGCGGCAGACATCGGCGATCATGGCTCATGGTTCTCCCTTCATTCCTCCACAGCGAATACAAACAGTTATTTCTCTTGATAACAGAGGGCTGAGTGAAAAAAAAGGAAGAAGTCCAAGAATAAAAAAGCTAAGTATCATGTGTATGTGCAGGAGTGTGTTTGTGTATGTTTGACCATGTATCGTGTGCTTGTGTGTGTGTGTGTGTGTGTGTGTGTGTGTGTGTGTGTGTGTGTGTGTGTGTGTGTGTGTGTGG
>NW_004797831.1:171513-175244 GCF_000002075.1 Aplysia californica
TGTGTGTGTGTGTGGGGTGGGGGGGGGGGGCATTCATATTTGTGTAGATGAGTGCATGTGTGTGTGTGTGTGTGTGTATGTGTGTGTGTGTATGTGTGTGTGTGTTTGTTTGTGTACGTAATAGAGGAGTGGAAATAAACTCTAAACTCACAAATGCGACGGGAGCGAACCCCTGAGGACGACGATAACAACGCAGACTTTGACTTTGACAATCGCCCCACCCAGAACTAACACCAGAAAGGAAGAAGAAAAATGAACAATTAAAAAACAAAACAAAAAAACAACTCCCAAAAACAGCTGAGGTACCGGGTATACAAAATATTGAAAGCAGAAAAAAATGAACAACAAAAAAAAAACCCCAAACAGCTGAGACATACAGAATATTGAAAGGAAAAAGGAAAAGAAACTATTTAAAAAACCTCCAGCAATACAGCTGAGACATTCAAAATATCGTACGGTACAGATTTCACGTGAAGTGTAGAGTCTTGAGTTGACTGAGCTGGTAGCCAGTCACATTTTGCACCATCGTCGTTTTTTTCTTGGAGTTTTGATTTGATTAGATTTAGATCTACTTCAACGTGACACTTTATATCAGGTGTGTATGTGTTCGTTCTGATGACAATGACGTTGGAGGTAAGTTTCTTTGATCATCATCCATGTCCTTTGCTTGATTTCCCATCCTTTGTCTTTTCGTTTACGTCCCTCACTACCCCCTCCCCCTCCCCCCCCCCCGGCACTGTCTTATTGTCTAAGTATAACAATTATTAAAAGTTTCAGAGAGAGTAGTTTAGTGGCGTCTGTAGTCTAGTGGTAAGGCTATCGGACTCGTGACAGTGAAATTGCGGGTTCGAGGGTTCGAGCATCATCTTGTGTCCGACGTTTTGTCCTTGGGAAAGGCACTTCACACGAATTTCCTGTTTGGCTGGGTCCTTTCGGAGATGGAAGTTAAACTCGGAGGTCCCGCCTCTTAAATAACCTAATAGTGTTGATAGGGGCGTTAAACACATACCAGTTCAGTTCCAGAGTAGTTTAACGACTCTTGCAACACCCCCACCCCTGGATTTCGAATCCTCACTGGTACTACAGACAAAAACAGACTGTCTCAATAGCGGATATCACCCTTCCGCTAAGGTTCTTAATTACTACTGACTGTTAGTCATTTGGGAGACTTGTACATCTTTTCCCGATCAAATATCGAAATACAGAGCTCAAATGTAGCATTGAAAGCTCAAATATCAAAATGGCAAAATCAATTCAACATAGAGAGTTCAATTTCAACACAATGAGCTGACAAGGTTGAATTTGAACTGTCTAAAGTTACAATTGAAAGCACTATTATGATATTTGAGCTTCCTAGTGTTTTATTTGATCTCTCTATTTTGATGTTTGAACTTTCTATGTTGAATTTGGTTTGACTATGTTAAAAAGAAATTTGCTATGCTTTATGTGAACACTCTATTTTGATATTTGATCGGGAAAAGGTGTAGAAGAAGACGTTGTCTGTTGAGGCACAGACCCACATGTGGGGGGCTCTTGTGGCCTAGAGGTTAAGGTGTTGGCCTCTCATTTAAAGGTCTCGGGTTCGAATCCGGGTAGCGACCGAAACATTTTCTTCTCTAAAATTGTCTCCTTTCACCTCCTTTCCTGCTCTCTAGCATTGTTCTGTTGTCTGCTTTCATTTCCACTTTCTGCCCCAACCCCCTCACCTCATTTGCCCCCTCCTCTGGGCTCCTGACTCTTTCTGCAGCCTTTCTATTGCTACTCCTTGGCTCCTCCTTACTGCTCTTTCTGCCACACCCCTGATCTTCTGCTAGGAAAGATCTACACATAGCCTTCTCGGACAAAGGCGAAAAATCTTGGACGGCCCGTGTGCAAGTTTCGCACGTTAAAGATCCCTTGTTGGTCTAAAATCGATAAGAGTAGGCTTCGGCCGCCACCCGGGCAAAATTCAAAATTTCCTACTAACTGAAAATATTTGGTGTGTCCCGCGCGCTCATATGACCTTATGCAGTTGTGAGCGCGGTAAAACACTTACAAAAAAACAACAACAACAAACAAAGAACCACATGTAGCTAATGGGCGTGCACTACGAGGTTTGAGGCTGAAAATATACTGCAAGGCACAACTGAAGTGCAAGGCACAACTGAAGTGCACCGCACAACTGAAGTGCACCGCACAACTGAAGTGCACCGCACAACTGAAGTGCACCGCGAAACGGACGAGCTGCAAGGTCGGAAGTGGTGATCCCATAGGTCAGCGCGACTGTGTTCCCCCAAAAATGGCGCTGAGTTGGCGTATACAGCTCAGTGGTACATGTGTGTTTGTGAGTGTGTGTGAGTGTGTGTGTGTGTGTGTGTGTGTATGTGTGTGTGTGTGTGTGTGTGTGTGTGTGTGTGTGTGTTGCACCGAGAGACGACACTGCACTACCAGCCCTGGAAAAGACAAAAAGTTACAGATTCGTTAGACCTTAATTATGACTCGACCACCAATCAATTTCTCGGTTACCAGGAGAACACTGAGCTGGGTAAGACACACTACTTCCTGACTGTGTTAAAGTTAAACTGCGTCTAAGTAGCTGTCGGTAATTCGGTTACGTTCTTAATGCATGCAGAAGCACGATGGCATTGGCATAATAAAACTGTTCTCATCCCGAGATACTTGCACTTGCATAACTGATTGTTCCGGACAACGACCTTGACCAACCTGCCATTGGGGACCTGATTACAGGTTATAGCAAGACCCATGTGAAGTTGTCAGATATTCAGTTCGCGAGAAGTCTCATTGTTGACTCTTTCGTTTCTCTAGAAGAAGAATGAATAGGAATAGGACAGTTTGTTAGTTTCACTTTTACTGTTTTTCACATAAGTAGGGTAACTCTGTTCGCAAAGTCCGCACTTTTTCGAAGAGGGCGCCTCCGTATTTTGATGACACTTTTTTAATTGGCTCGAAGAGAGGAGTGAACGATCTTTGCTACAGGAGACATCTGGGACCTCGGTGAAGTTGACTGATAGTTCGCGAGAAGTCCCATTGGTGACTACAGAGGACACGTTTAAGACCCCGGTGAGATTGTTAGATAGTCAGTTCTCGAGAAGTCATGTTGTTGACTACACACACAGACATAAACAAACAGAGAGACACAAAACAAAAAGACACTGATCAAAACAAAACATTTTTTATTAAGATTATATTCATAACCCACCTCCCCCCACCCCGAAGAAAAAATATTGATTACTGATTACAAATTACACAGTATCTCCTCTTCAAATGATCACAAAGTCCCAAATCTTGTCAGTCAGTGTTGAGCGCTTAAATTAAACAACTGCTTGTTTTTATTTTATACCGAGAACGTTTTTGGGTGTTTTGGAGTCTGCTGGAGTAATAAATAATACGAGATTGAGGTAGCCATAGAGCACGGGTATGCGCCACATAAATAGTATTATTAGTATTATGATGATGATGATGATTTTTTTTTTCCTTAATGGGCCTGACGGACTCCACAAAGAAATCTTCGAGCGACAGCGAGGCTCTTTTTCGGCTCCATTGTCAACATGCTTAGCACCTCCACTCATCCAAATAACTCCTTTCGAATTGCCGTTGTTCCTGGACATTCAAACATGTTTGACATCTTCCTTTTCATGGCCGCATCTTCGGCAACATGGGCTGAACTCTTCATTTACAATGATGATGATGATGATGATGATGATGATGATGATGATGATGATGATGATGAT
>NW_004797831.1:176242-186898 GCF_000002075.1 Aplysia californica
TTAGACTCATTAGTACGTGGTCATAATGTCGTTAGACTCATTAGTACGTGGTCATAATGTCGTTAGACTCATTAGTACGTGGTCATAATGTCGTTAGACTCATTAGTACCTGGTCATAATGTCGTTATGTCGTTAGACTCATTAGTACGTGGTCATAATGTCGTTATGTCGTTATCTTTACCCTATCCGTACGTCCTGGGGTCATTTTGTACCCCGGGTTGTAGTCTTCACATTTTAGAATACTTCTAGTATGAAGATCTCTTTGAAACTTTCAGCATTTCTAAAAAAATCGTTTTGACAGACTGCTATGTAAAGCGTACTGATCGGATTAACGATTAAATGCTCTCTTGGGAAAGTGGTGGCACAGAATTCCTCACGTCGTATGGATACGATAGTAAAACACGACGTGAATGTTTAAAAATACAACAGTTTAATTTCTCTCGGGAATCAATGCATCTTATTTTATTTTTATCTTTTAACAAAAAGAGAGACACAATACATGTACTTAACGGGAGTTTGGAGGGCCTGCGACGAACAGGAGCCTTCACACTAAACACTGGGATATCCAGTTAGATGCCCTTTCTTAGCAGTTGCGAGCGCCGTAAAACCTTATACTATACTATACATACTAGATGTACTTTTTTCCTTTTTTTTTGCAAAGTGTTTTACAGCGCTTGCAGCTGCAAAAGGTCATATGAGCACGCGGGACACATTAAACTATTTCAGTTGGTAGGAAATTTTGAATTTTACCCGGGTGGCGGCCGAAGCCTACTTTAATCGATTTTGGACCATCAAGGGATCTTTAACGTACGCAACTTGCACAAGGAATCTCCGAAAATTTTTGTCGTTTTCCGAGAAGGCTAGGTGTAGATCTGTCCTACCATAAGATCAGGGGTGTGGCTGAAAAAAAGCAACAAGAAGGAGCCACGGAGTAGCAATAGAAAGGCTGCAGAAAGAGTCGGGAGCTCAGAGGAGGGGGCAAAGGAGGTTAGGTAGGCGGTGGGGGCAGAAAGTGAAAACGAAAGCAGACGGTAGAACATTGTTATAGAGCAGGAACGGAGGTGAGAGGAGACAATTCTAGAGAAGAGAATTTTCCCATCGCTATCCTGATTCGAACCGAGGACCTATCGAAAGAGAGGCGAACACCTTTACGTCTAGGCCACGAGAGCCCCATTTAGATGCCCCTTTTGATTTAGAGATGAACGATGGACGACAAGAAGGCAGTGGTATATATAACTATAACAACCATTGTGTCACTTGTTCATATAAGAAAAAGTACTGTAAGTATGGGCCATCCTTAAGCTACGAGTACAATTGGTCGCTTTTAAGGACAAGGGGGCTATCCCGAAAAATGCTGTTTTGAGAAAATTGAATGTAAAGTCTTTGCCCCTTGTTCAGTGTCCTTAAAAGACAAGGAGAGATTTTTCTATAACCAAACAAATATACACACCAATGAAACCAAACTTCTCCTATAGGTAGGGCAATGCCCACTTTTGGTGTAGGTAGGTCAAGATTTCTGGAAACTCCCGAAATCTGGGTTGATTCGCTTGTCCTTAAAAGCACCCAGTTTTGGTTCACATTTCCCCCCTCTGTCTTTCTTTCTTTAGCTCAGCTCGGCACAGTCACATGCGGCGCTGTGGACATGAACGGTCAGATCGTGATGAAGGACGGTGAGGATTTTGTCCACTCTCTCAACAAAGGTCAAGCCAAGGCCGTTATTCTCGACCCTAGTGAGGCCATGGGAGCCATCAGCATACTAGAACCAAAATGGCGCGTTGATGAAAACCGTAAACTGTCATTTCCGGATATCCCGAGCTTAGATATGATCGTTCCCTTTGATGTCAGGCGGGATGGGTCACAGAAAATTGCTTCCCCTTTGAACGGGATTGAGAAAAGTCTATCTTTGGACGACTTAAAGGCGGGAACGGAAACTGTCGCGGCAGACTTAAAGCCTGATGACGTCTGCGCATATATGTGCACAAGCGGAAGTACAGGCTTCTTCAAACTTGTCGAGTTTAACCACGAGCGTCTCTTGGAGTATGGCCACAGATTTGCGGAGACACTGGAGATGAAGGAGACCGACATTTACTGCAACGACAGGCCCCTGGGGTGGATGGGAGGGTACCCAGTAATGTATGTAGCTACCGGATGTACCCGTGTCTGTACGGACAACTCTCTCGGACGTCACCACAACTACCCAGATTTCATGCTCGACCTGCTAGTCCGAGAAGGCTGCACTAAAATGTACACTGTCCCGCATTCTTTGGGTGCGCTTGTCCGAGAGGCCGCCAAGAAAGACATAGGCGGGTATAGGCTGCATATTTGTGGGGTAGGCAGCGGCCCAGTGAGCAGGGCACACATGAAGGCCATTGGTGTTGTAGCAGACGCGGTGTTGGCCGTCTACGGGTGTACTGAAGCGGGAATTCCCACTACTAAGAAAGTGACGGAGCCCAGCGCGTACGAAGACATGTGCGTGGGCCTCCCAACTTCTGGGACACAGGTCAAGGTCGTTGATGACGACCTGCGTGAACTTCCTAACGGACAGCGGGGGGAAATTCTCCTGAAGACGAGCCAGTCCTCCATGAGGTATGTCAATGCCGATGCCAGCACGAGAGAGACTTTCCTAGACCATGGCTGGATCCGCCTGGGTGATTCTGGGGTCAAGAATGATGGCGGAGAGTTGTTTGTCGTCGGCCGTAAGAAGTTCGCCATTCTCAGAGGGCCGTTTGTCATCTACCCCGATCAGATGGAGCAGCGCATCCTGCAGTGTCCAGGAGTTGCGGGGGCGGCCGTGGCTGGCGTCCCGGACCCGGTTCTGCACGAGGAGCTGTGCGCATGCGTCATCAGAGAGCAAGGAGCCAGCTTGACGGAAGAAGAACTGAGGGGCTTTTGCCAGAAACTCTTCATCAACTCGGAGAACGGCGAGCTGAACCCAATGCCTGGATATTTCCTGTTCCTCGACGCGCTGCCCTTCAACGTCAGCGGAAAGCTAGACCGGATGGCCCTAAAAGCAAAAGCCAAAAGTATGCTCAGGTTGTAAGACCTAGCCACGGAAATGGACACAATTATCTCAAACATTTATTAAAATATAAGTGTTTTTTTTGTCCCTCATCTACACAATTTAGATTGTTCAAGAGGCGGGCTTTTGGGCCTTCCTGTCAGAACTAACTCGGACTGAAAGGTATACAACATTTCAGATGAAATACTGATGATGAGATATTCGATTCAATTTTTTCTTCACTCGGGAATCGAACTCGGGTCTCCCACATGCGACAGCAAAGCGTCTCTAACCGTTACACCACAGACGCAGGTCGCAAATCTCATTATAAAGGACAAAAGATAAGTAATAAGAGAGAGCTTTTTGTCAAGAAACAATACACAAGATAAGTAATAAGGAAGAACTTTTTGTCAAGAAACAATACACAAGATACGTAATAAAACAGAGAACTTTCTTGTGAACAAAGAGCATGTTTTCTGGCATAAAGGGCCTATAGACTCATTTAATCCACAGGGCACGTGACCATTTTGTACAGCACATTCTCACCAGGTAATTGGATTAATCAGAAGTTGTAGGTAGGTGTCTAAAATATATACAGAAAGGTATATGTGCAAGAGACATGAACATGGGGAGCATTTGAATCAACTGTCCACTGAGTGGGCCTTGTGTATAAGTGAGACAATCCAGCAATACGGATTATACTGCATGTCGTGATGTTGACAAATATTTGTTACAGACAAGACACATCACCCGAGGGAATGGCGTACCCTGCCACTTACGAGTTTTTAAAGATATCGCCACGGACGTTGATAATATGTGGTGATACATAATAATAGATAGCTTTTGTATAGCACAAATCCCCGCTCAACAGCAAGCTCTATGCGCTTCACAATCTATACTATTACACCAGCAGACCTGAGAGCATTCTGAAACAACCTCAACTTCCTGGGAAGCATACAGTACAAGCGGCCATTTATGGGCGCTAAAATACTAACATACTGAAAAGACCTTTTACTGTCTATGGCCGGGTATCCATTCCCACCTGGGTGAAGTGAGGAAAATTCGTGTAAAGTGCCTTTCCCAAGGACACAACGTCAGGCCCACGGCTCGAACCCCCGAACCCACAACTCTTTATATTTCGTTTCTCAAACATACGTTCTTTTACGAAATCCCGAGCTCATACTCGTTGTGTAGACACATACTAGATCTAGTCCATGAAAAAAGCTCCCATGAACAGCATCTTCTAGCTTACTCCGTTTAAGCTAAGGACGTATTGTTTCATGTTTAAAACAAAACGATGACTCTCTTATAGAACAACCTCTGGAGTCAGCTATCGAAGCTAAACACGTCACTGAATTTGCATAAAGTAGATCTACTTTTTTTTGGCTGTACACTTCTTGCTTTTACGTGAACACTGCCCGACGCAACCTCCCAAAGTTGCAAGTCACTGGACCTTCTTCTCTCTCGAATCCTAATTTGTCAAAAATGTTTGATGAATTTTTCGACAGTCTCTTTAAACCTTTTCGCTTATAAAATTAAATAACTCTCTCTCTCTCTGTCTATGTCTCTGTCTCTGTCTCTGTCTCTGTCTCTGTCTCTGTCTGTCTCTCTCTCTCTCTCTCTCTCTCTCTCTCTCTCTCTCTCTCTCTCTCTCTCCCTCCCTCCCTCCCCTTCTCACACATACACTGAGAAAAAAATGTGTGTGTGTGTATGAGTGTTTGAGTGTGTTTGTATGTGTATGTATGTGTGTGTGTGTGTGTGAGTGTATGTGTGTGTTTGTGTGTATGTGTGTGTGTGTATGTGTGTGTGTGTGTGTGTGTGTGTGTGTGTGTGTGTGTGTGTGTGTGTGTGTATGTGTACGTATGTAAAGGTAACAGGAATACGGTTATTACTTGTTATACTATTTAATAATAAAGAAGAGGACAAAAGTTGATTCCAACAAAGTTTGTTTTTCGTCAAATCACTGCCTTTCATCATCATAATAAAGTATCAAACTGAGCCCAAACATGTGAAATTACACGATTCTGTCAATTTTAACTTTAACAAAGAATGATAAAGAAAAATAATCAGAAATTATGCAAAAAAATGATTCAAATTTGGCTAAATTATGCGGGGTGCATAAAACCTCGGGGACAGATTAGGAAAAGCGAGACAGATGTGAAACTCAACATTTTATACGTCAGATTTCTCAAATCTAGGCACTGAGCAGATAGAACTTTGTAGTTCTAAGGCAGCCAGCTCTTACAGTTAAATATGGACACAAGAATCATCAGTAGGCTAGCAGGAAAATAAGGAAATTACAATACTGTAATATTAATAATGACATCAACAATAGGCGTTTAAGGATATTGATTAGAATGGTAATAGTTTTGGTAATCACAATAATCATTATAATAATGATACTCGTAATAATTCTGTAATAAACTACAACACTACTTATCAAAATATTTACGATCAATATAACAACACTAACGTTGACAGCACGAAATACAAATCTAGACATATGTTTCACAATTCTATCATGAATAAAACTAAGTGCTGAAAACTCATACGGAAATAAAAGATAAAAGAAAAACTATGAAAAGAGGATAGAATAGAAAAATCTTGTCATTATCAAAACGAAAATGGACTCGTTGTTCAACCGACTAGTATCAGCCCCAGTCCTTGGCACCAGAGCGATACGTCGTCAGATTTTTCTTGGGCGCTGTGCTATGTATGTTGTCGTCATTGAACGTGGCCCGGTAGATGTTGGTCACGTTCGTCTTGCCGCTTGCCACACTCCGCACGTCACTTCCGCCGCTCAAACCGGAAGGCGGCATTTTCCTGAGGTAAGGGGTCTCCACAGCAGGCATATTGTGACCTAGACAATAGCACAGAGTAAGCTGTCACTTCGCTGCCTCTGGATTACAAAGTTTTATCAGCACAGTACCTAGTTTTGAGAAATTTGAAGTAAAAGATTTTTGAGTTTCACACCTTGTCCAGCTTTTTCTAATGCAATTCTTTGAATGTCTTGATATCTTGATAATGACTCTGAATAATCTTACGATTTTGATAGAGCAGATAGAATATTAAAATTTGGTTTCTGACCTCATGGTCTTAGTAACTCAAAACGGCCAAAATAATGTCAGAGAGAACTTTGTTAAATTCTGAGTTAGCGACTTGTAGGAATTGGTAGCGATTGCGAGAGAGAAGACCATATAAAAAACAACAACAAATCTAGGTGTTCATGCCCCCATCGACACAATTTGTGGCTTTAATAGTCCAGTGGTTAGAATACCGGACTCCAAATCATGAGATTGTGGATTCGAGGGTTCGAGCCTCAGCTTGGTCAGGCGTTGTGTAACTGGGAATGGCATTTTACACCAATTTTTCATTTGTCTCGGTCCTTTCTGAGATGGATGATAAACTCGGAGGTCCCGCCTCTTAAATAACCTAATAGTATTGAACAGTGCGTTAAAACTATACCATTTTTGCCAAACACCATTTTCATCGACACAATTTAGCTGATTTAGGAGGCAGGTTTCCTGTTTGGACAACTCAGACTGAGAGGTAACAAATACTCAGATACGGACCTTAATTACTTGGCATAGGAGAACCTCAATCAGTCTTATTGAAATACAATAGCAGCATCAAGTGACACTGAATACGGAACCGGCGTCTGTGGTGTAGCGGTGATGCGCTTCACTGTCGCACGTAGAAGATCTAAGTTCTTTTCCCGATTGGGGAGACTTTGTATCGAGTATCTCAGACTTTGAGCAGGAATGTTGAATCCTTCTCAGCCCGGGTTGGCCCTGTGAAGCCCGCCTTCGAAATGATCTAAATTTCGTCGATAAGGGCGTAATGAACACAAACAGAAATTTTAAAAAATGAATAGATGGAAGCCTCTTGGGAATAATATTATTGTGCGTTTTGACAATTGTCCTAAATTGAGATTGAAAAGTGAAATGAAAACACGTACTGCAATCCCACCCCTCCGCACTTCTCTCTGTCTCTGTCTCTCTTTCTCTCTGTCTCTCTCTCTTTGCCCCCCTTCTCTCTCTCTCTCTTTCTCTCTCCCCCACACCCCCTTTCTCTCTCCCTCTTCATCTCTGTGCAGTTAATATCATATAGATCTAAACACATGAAGACAAAAAGAGAAAAAGTGGTGATGTCATGTTCCTACAACCTGAACATTTAGCAGGGTCAAAATAGCCTAGATTCTAATGATCCAGATAGTGTCTCTGGGGGCGTAAAACTGTAATACCGGGTACCCATTGGTACGATCGGGTCGGGTTGGTTTGCAAGCCATATCGAGGGTCCAAAGCGGCTATTGTAGCACAAACTGATCGCCCGACTCGTCGCCTCAAAAACAAAGGCGTGGGAATTTCAGGCGACGAGTTGAGCGATCGACCCGACCCGATCCCATCCGCAATGGCGACCCGGTATAACAATTACAATTCTAGCCGTGGCGTGATCCTCAGACGTGTGACAGCCTCAGTTTACTCTCCATCACCCCAGCGTCAGATGCAAGGAGAGCCTTCACGACCAAGAGGAGACAGACTCCCACACGCTCAGCACAATGAAAGAAAAGTGTGTGCAGGGCACAGGGAAAAAATGTTTGCTCCGAGGAGTGGTCAGGCGTATCTCAAACCAGCTACTCATGGAGACAATTGGCAGGAGAACCCTGGGGTGGACGCTGGAAAGGAGAGATGAGCAGCTATGAACATGTGCCGCCTGCTATGATTCTAGCTCCGGATCCAAGTAAATCCAATCCAGCGTCTGGTACAGCCTCAGTTTACTCACCATCAACCCAGCGTCTGTTAGTTTACTCACCATCAACTCAGCGTCTGTTAGTTTACTCACCATCAACCCAGCGTCTGTTAGTTTACTCACCATCAACCCAGCGTCTGTTAGTTTACTCACCATCAACCCAGCGTCTGTTAGTTTACTCAACATCATCCCACCGTCTGGTACAGCCTCAGTTTACTCACCATCAACCCAGCGTCTGTTAGTTTACTCACCATCAACCCAGCGTCTGTTAGTTTACTCACCATCAACCCAGCGTCTGTTAGTTTACTCAACATCAACCCACCGTCTGGTACAGCCTCAGTTTACTCACCATCAACTCAGCGTCTGTTAGTTTACTCACCATCAACCCAGCGTCTGTTAGTTTACTCACCATCAACCCAGCGTCTGTTAGTTTACTCACCATCAACCCAGCGTCTGTTAGTTTACTCACCATCAACCCAGCGTCTGTTAGTTTACTCACCATCAACCCAGCGTCTGTTAGTTTACTCAACATCAACCCACCGTCTGGTACAGCCTCAGTTTACTCACCATCAACCCAGCGTCTGTTAGTTTACTCAACATCAACCCACCGTCTCGTACAGCCTCAGTTTACTCACCATCAACCCAGCGTCTGTTAGTTTACTCACCATCAACCCAGCGTCTGTTAGTTTACTCCCCATCAACCCAGCGTCTGTTAGTTTACTCACCATCAACCCAGCGTCGGGTGCGTTCCCCGACAGGTTTGTTCCCCTTGCTCACCCTTCTGCTACACCTGAAACCACCGGGGCTGCGGCATCGACGTAACCATGACCGGAACAGGAAGAACGTAGGCACGCTCAACCCTGGAAGCGGACAACAGCAAATACGTGTACGTAAGCGCATATCCATATCTAGAATGTCAATGACAATTCATGTATAGAAGCCTAGGTTGGAACCAAAACAACCCCAGGAGGTAGAATGACAAGTGACGGAGAGTTATATTACAGGATGATCCCAGAAGCAATGTCCAACTCCTGAAAAAGCTAACAACAAGTACAAGAAAGAAAGATAGTAGCCCTCAATGATTTTTCTGTAGTAGCTGCCCCTTTTTCCCTGAGGTTTTAATTTACTGACTTGACTATGCTGGTGCGTTACGAAAGAGCTTTCGAAGCGGGACTAGATACCATTTGCCAATGGATGACAAGAGATTTTCATATAAATTATAACTTAATAATTTTCAGGCAACCCATTTTCAGACATCTCGTTTTGAGAATTGTTTCCAGACCATAAATCTATAGACAGCAGACACTCTGACAACAGATTCTCGGACAACAAATTTTCAGATTATCTGACAATCTCAGATAACAAATTCTCAAACAATAACTTCTCAGATTCTCAAATTATCAGATTCTCAGATTCTCAGATTCATAGAGATTCTCAGAAAACAGAATAGTCAAACATTACATTCTCAGACACAAGATTTTCAGACATGAAAAGACCATACAAAAGATTCTCTAACAAGTTATGTTCAGACAACATATTCTCATATTCTCAGAGAAGAGAGTTTTAGACAACAGGCTCCCGCCCCCCCCCCCACCCCCAACCAGGGCAGTGCTACTGACTGAACTTGTCTTTAGGCCATTCCCAAAGGGGGGATATTAACATGAATAATTGTAAATGGGCTGATTTACCTATGTTATGCTCATACTGAGCCGGAACAAAATAGGGGGAACGGCTACTTTTTCTTTCCTCATCCTTACTATCGTCATTGTTCCTCTACTTCTTTAGTATGTTGTCACTCTCTTGAGAACAGCTATTTCCGGGGTGCCTTGGTATTCGAAGCAGACTTTGTGCTGTTGAGACTAGAGAGGTGAGCAGAGTAAGCTTAATTCCCCGTTTGGACTTCTCTATTGACATCCACCCCTTAGCGCTCATTATATGACCTTATGCAGTTGCGAGCGCCATAAAACCTTAATAAAACTAAAAACAACAGATTCTCATATTCTCAGACAAGTGAGTTTAGTTTGAGACAACAGATTCTGGTATTCTCAGACGAGACAGTTTGAGACAACAGATTCTCATATTCTCAGATAAGAGGGTTTAGTTTCCGACAACAGATTCTCATATTCTCAGACAAGACAGTTTCAGACAACAGATTCTCATATTCTCAGACAAGACAGTTTCAGACAACAGATTCTCATATTCTCAAAAAAGGTGAAATGGTATGGGTTTAACGCCCCTATCAACACTATTAGGTTATTTAAGGGGCGAGACCTCCTACTTTAACGTCCGTCTCCGATAGGACCGAGCCAAGTGGGAAGTTCGTGTAAAGTGCCTTTCCCAAGGACAAAACGTCGGACCGAGCTGAGGCTTGAACCCCCGAACCCGCAATCTCATGATTACGAGTCCGGTAGCCTAACCACTAGGCGACCGACGTCACTCATTTTCTCAGACAAGAGAGTTTAGTTTGAGACCACAGACTCTCACCGAGACCGACGAGACTCCCCAGAAAGCCGACCAGCAGTTCTCGGCCTGTTCTGTCCGGCCTGGACTTGTGGGAGGTCATGTGGGGCGACACGACACACTTACAGTTGCTGTACTCCATGGAGGGGCAGCGGCGGGGGGCGGAGTGGGACAGGACATTCTGAAGGAGAGATTCAAAGTAGATGTACACTTGTCGTTGTTGTTGTTGTCGTTGTTGTTGTTGTCGTTGTTGTTGTTGTTGTTGTTGTTGTTGTTGTTGTTGTTGTTGTTGTTGTTGTCGTCGTCGTTGTTATTGCTGTTGTTTTTGTTGTCGTTGTAATAATAATAATAATAATAATAATAATAACAATGTGATACTGATAATGATGATGATGATACTACTACTACTACTACTACTACTACTACTACTACTACTACTACTACTACTA
>NW_004797831.1:188069-190139 GCF_000002075.1 Aplysia californica
CCCCCCCTTCCCCACCCTTCCCCCACCCCACTGAACGCCAACAGAAGACATAACCCCTTTAATGGTGGTAGGAATAGCAATGTCGCAGGCAATCCGCTTAAATCCTTTTACTCCCCACCAGGGCAGTGCTACTGACTGAAGTTGTCTTTAGGCCATTCCCAAAGGGGGGATATTAACATGTTCTTATGCACAGTATAATTGTAAATGGGCTGATTTATCAATGACAAGCTCATACTGTTCCGGAACAACATAGGGGGAACTGCTGCTTTTTCTTTCCTCATCCTTACTATCGCCATTTTCCTCTACTTCTTTTGTACGTTTGTCACTCTCTTGTGAACTGCTATTTCCGGGCCTTGATAGTCGAAGCAGACTTTTGTGCTTTTGAGGCTAGAGAGGTGAGCAGAGTAAGCCTGATTCCCCGTTTGGACTTCTCTGCTGACATCCACCCCTTGGCGGTCATATGACCTTATGCAGTTGCGAGCGCCGTAAAACCTTACTAAAGCTAAAAACAATATGCGAACACGAAAACCGAGACGGCATTGGACGGCAGCAACAACCACAGTACGCCCCCCCCCTCCCAATCCCAATATCTCACCTGCTCCGATAGCCACAGGTCAGACCTTGCCAGCCGTCGACACAGCTACAGGTGAAGCCCAGGAAACCATTCACGCAGATCCCGCCATTCTTGCAGGGGCTGGACGCGCAGAAGTCAAACCCTGCAACATAACACAACAGTGTCGTATGATTCATGCACGCTTGTTTTCACATATCAGTACCACTGAACTAATACGAGTCGTATGATTCATGCACGAGTGTTTTCACAAATTAGTAACACGAAACCAATAAGTGTCTTACGGCTCAAGCACAAATTAACGTTTTCCCACACATCAGCTCCACTGAACTAATACGTGTAGTATGATTCAGACATTGGTGTCGTTTTCACACACCACTAAGTCAGGTGTTTCATAACTCAGGAAAACTAGTTTTCACACATCAGTACTATGAACCAATGTTATCATTAATGTCCTGTGATTTGGACACATTTGTTTTCGCACATCAGTATCACTAAACCGACACAGAATATTATATTATAGTAATTTGTCTAGCTGGCATTTAAAACCAAGCATCGTTAGACTGCGAAAACATCTTCCCTTATTTTATTTGCTCAGTCTTTACTTTAAATGCAGTATATTGATTCAAATCCCTTGTGTGCGCACACACATGCACGCTATTTGGAGAGATAAAAACTTCTCTTCCTCTAATATAAAACATGAATGTTCATTCCGAGGTCCGTTTTGCCAGGTGTTAGCTGTTAGCTCAGTGGACAAGTTGCTGGACTTCCGGTTGACCGTGGCTCGATCTCCCACAGGCATTCCTGAATGGGATTCTCTGTGAGCTTTTTTATGTAATGTCCGTTCATTCTTTTGGCGCAGTGTTATGGAAGAAGGACACTCATTTTCCTGTTCCGACACTCACACAACCGTAGTACGTTGAAAAGTTGAAAACGACTTTGATTCCTACAACAATATACTTTTCCATGCCACTTATTAAAAAAGTAAAAAGTAAAGTTGTCCCCGCATCCGATCCGGACACTGGGGATTGCCTTGTTAGTGAGACAACTTCCTGGGCCTTCGGCATATTGTGGTAAGGTGACCTCTTCATTTCTACGCTGCCTTTACTTCCCAAACTCGAAGTCAGGTACCCATTACTGCTGGGTGGGCAGGAGGGGCGAAAAAATCCGTGTCCGGACAGAGGCTCGAACCCAAACTTAACCGCTCCGCCACCCCACCATGCTACTTATTATATAGTCTGAATAGTATTGAAAAAGGTTCCAAATCAGCTGAACACTACTTTAAGTACCTGTCTGACACAGCATTCCAGTAAAGCCTGGCGCACACTGGCAGGTGAAAGAGGCGACGTGGTTCAGACAGACGGCGCCGTTCATGCAAGGACGTGGCAAACACTCGTTGATGTCTGGTGTGAAAGAAGCGACAAGGAAGACACGTACATTGTTAGGACAATAGATGGGTACACTTATACATAGTTAGGACAATAGATGGGTATATATAT
>NW_004797831.1:190598-191817 GCF_000002075.1 Aplysia californica
GTACACTTATACATAGTTAGGACAATAGATGGGTACACTTATACATAGTTAGGACAATAGATGGGTACACTTATACATAGTTAGGACAATAGATGGGTACACTTATACATAGTTAGGACAATAGATGTACATAGTTAGGACAATAGATGTACATAGTTAGGACAATAGATGTACATAGTTAGGACAATAGATGGGTACACTTATACATAGTTGGGATAAAAGGTGGGTAGACACATACATTGTTAGGACATAACTTAGGTTCACGTATACATAGTTAGGACAAAAGCTGGTGTCTACACTTAATACATTTTACTCTACATGTCTTTTTTTGGTTTTAGTAGAGGTTTTACGGCGCACGCAACTGCATAAGATCCTGTGAGTGCCAACTCTGCACGTCTTGCTACATTATGTCTACACTTTGCTACATCAGAATTAGAAAGTTCTATATGACAATTTGGACCATTTTGAGTTACTAAGATGCGGTCAGAAATCAATTAATGTTCCGTCTGCCTTATCAGAATCGCAAGGTTATTCGGAGTCGTTATCAAGATATTCAAAGAACTGCATTCGAAAAAGCTTTAAAATACTGGTATTATTGTAAAACAAAACATTTTTGACGTCAAATTTCTCAAAACTAGTTACTGAGAAGATCATAAGTTAGTAATTCTGAGGTAGCGACTTGTAAAATTTGTCTCTACAGCCTCAGCTCGGTCCAACGTTGTGTCCTTGGGAAAGGCACTTTACACGAATTTCCCACTTGGCTCGGTCCTATCGGAGACGGACGTTAACTTGGACGTCCTGACCTTAAATAACCTAATAGTGTTGATAGGGGCGTTAAACTCCTACCATTTTCAATACCTGTTGACCACACCCCTGCTACATCTGACTCCAGTGGCTAAGTAAGTAGTGAGTTTAGAATCAAGTAATGTCAAGCAAGTGTCTGTGACAGGGGGATCAGATGGGGGGTCACTGGGGTGTGTCCTAGAGCAAGACACGACAACCCCAGCTCAAAATACAAGGCGCTGCACAGTGGCGACCGACAGTGGCATGGTTGTAAACTGTTCTGTACTGGTGTAATATTGTGTATTTATGTATGTATTTGTGTTTGTATTTATGTATGTACGTATTTATAATATGTATTTACGTATGTATGTGTGTTTGCCATTGTAATCCAAAGTGCCCTTCTGGGACAAATAAAAGTGTAATTTTTTAAAAATAT
>NW_004797831.1:192625-198026 GCF_000002075.1 Aplysia californica
CCAAACATCTATCGTCCTTATCTCCCCTCTTTCTTTTTTTATGTTTGTTACTCTCTTGTAACACCTCTAATCTTCTGGCGCTCATATGACCTTATGCAGTTGCGAGCGCCGTAAAACCTCTACTAAAACTAACCAAGCTCTTTAACCCGTTACTACTTTCTCTTCCAGGGCATGATCTACGTACACAGCACCGCTGTCCTTACCCATGGTAACTTCAAGTCTTCCAACTGCTTGGTGGACAGTCGTTGGGTGGTCAAGCTTTCAGATTTTGGACTTAACAAGTTCAAGGCCAAACAAGAAATCCCTTACCACGGAGAACATGCCAATTATAAACGTAAGTCACACGTGTATAAGCATACTACCACAACGTAAAGTAGTACTGAAGCTTGGTTCCCTGGACTTTATTGTTGGATTTTATTTTAGACTAGTGCACTTTTCAGTGAAGTTTGAGGACAATTTGCTGCTCCATTGTCAATATGCTTAGCGGCACCTCCACTCGTCCAAATAACTCCATTCGAATTGCCATTGTTCCTGGACATTCAAACATATGTTTGACATCTTCCTTTTCATGGCCGCATCTTCGGCAACATGGGCTGAACTCTTAATTTACAAAGTTCTTATACCATCTTAAGCTGATAATGATGATGATGGTGATGATGATGATGATGATGATGATGATGATGATGATGATGATGATGATGATTATGATTGTATCATTATTATTATCATTACTATATAGTTATTATCTTATCATCATCATCATTATTATCATTTTTTAAATGATAATATTATAATAATATTAATAATAATAATAATATATAAATCATTATAATAATAGCAATTATTATTATTATTACAATTCTTATTGTTATTATAGTATCTGGAACATGAAAAAAATGATCCCGTGTTGAAGTGCGCAGCCTTCGGTTACATTGATTAATCAGGACAAAGGCAAAATGACGAGCCGTGGGTTGGCTGAGCGAGCACTGACCAGTGTTGCAGTTCTTGTCCGTGTAGCCGGGCGGGCAGAGACAGGTGTAGTCGTTGACCTGGTCCACACACAGCGCGCCATTCTCACACGGCCTGGAGCTGCAGTCGTCGATGTCTGAACACGTGGCGTCACGCGACAGAGAGGCAGCCGGAAGAATTAGTTTTAGTAAGAGTTTTACGGCACTTGCAACACAATAAAGTCATATAAGTGCTGAAGAATAGATGTGTTACAAGAGACTAACACACACAAAAAAGAAGGAGGAGAGTAAATGACGATAGTTGTTTGATAGGAAAGAAGGAGTAAACCACACCAGAGCACCCGCCAACCGGAAGAGAGTATTCTTGTCATATTACAATCATTTAAACATGTTTCTTTATCGACAATTCCCCCCTTCCCTTAAAAAAAAAGGATGGATGTAACCATTTCGCTTTGAGAGATTTACCACCAGAATCAATAAAATAAAGTCCGGTTCGTTGTAATTATGAGAAAAAAACAGGCTATCCCGACCACAACAGACAAACGAAACACATGTAGGTACAATTGTCCACAAGTACTCTACAACTAACAACTATCAACCTCTCGCCCTACACACAGCGCGCCGTTCTCACACGGCCTGGAGCTGCAGTCGTCGACGTCTGGACACAAGACGTCACACGCCAGAGAGGCAACCGGAAGAGAATCAGATGGCAGAATGTTTTTTTTGGTATAATCATTTGATTAAACGCTGTTCTTTATCACATCCCCCCTCCCCGACCCCGCCCCCCCTATCCAACCACCTTGAAGGATAGAAATGTAGACCTACCCATTTCGCTTTGAAGGATTAGCCACCAGAGTCAAAAATAGTAATAATGGTAATAAAAAAAATAAAAAAAATAAAATAAATTATAATAACAATAATAATAATAACATAACTAATAAAAATGATGATACCGATGAAAACGATGGTAATAATGATGAGCCTACTAAACAAATTAGATTGTGACATTGTGACGCCAGAAACAAACGGGTCACGTACAAGGTGTTTTGAATAAAGGCCAGAATATGCTACACCAAGAGCACAAAGTAGTGGCGGGAACAATCCGCGCATCTATCCGGATAACCGGATAATTCTCAATGAAACATTATCCAAACTCAGACTTTTGAACTCTCTTTCTGCCCCGTTTGCCGAACTGGGGGCACCCATAATTTGTTGAGGTGGTTTTAAACCGTTTGTCGAAGTGGTTCTAGCCCATTTGCGGAAGCGGTTCAGAACACATTTAATTGCCGAAGAGGTGCACTAACATATAATATCCGGATTTTGCTAAAGCGACTCATTGCCCAGGCCTACCACAAAATGTGCGGAGTTTTTGCTTTACCAGTGGAGCAGTTCTTGTCTGTGTAGCCCGGGGCGCAGACACAGTTGTAGTCGTTGACCTGGTCCATGCAGGTCGAGCCGAACTGACACGGGTCTGGGCTGCAGTCGTCCATATCTGGGGATGTTGGGGGGGGGGGGTGTTAGTGAAAATGGGATGGGTTTGGGAAGCTGAGGATTGTAAGAGTAACATGATCCAGGGGCGAAGGCTGACTTGTTTGACAGGGTAATCAAAGTGAGATGAAACCAGATAGGGCCTGGAGACTGGAGGTATCACACTCACACAAGTCACAAGAATCTTACTGGAGGCGGCAACTCTGAGTTGTGAATGAAAACAAATCCTGAATTCATGTTGTATGCATATTCAACCGCTAAAATAATCGGAAAAGTATTTAATTAAATATTTATTCTAACTAACCTTGAATTTAACTTTAGATTTGAATACACGAACATCAAGGAAAGAAGCAGAGATGTCAGTACTACAATGGCAGGTTATACCAGACAGTCTAAACACTTTCGTAGAGCATGCCAATTGTTAATTTTTTATTTCACATTTGGCTTTTTTTGTCTAGCTTTTCGCGGCCAGGAGCCGGTGTCATAATCAAGGTCACGATCTGATTATAGGAAGTTAAAAAGTCGAGGAAAAAAAACCAAGCACTCGCAGCAGTCAAGATATTATTAGGAGTTAGTTCCCCTCACATCTGTGAGGTAGACTCGACAAGTGTAATAGTTAGCTTACATAATCAACGCGTGTGGCTGCTTATAACTGTGGCTCGAAAGGGGCGAACAGGGTATATGTGGCAATGAAACAGTTTTGACTGCTATGCACATGTTCCTTTCAACTCTATTAGTAGACTCTTCCAGCCTCACTTTAAGCTTACTTAATCAAAGCTTGTGACTGCTTATGGAGTGGCCCGATAGGGGCGAACAGGCTATTTTTGTAGCAATGAAACGGTTTTGAAGGTTAGGCATAGTCTATTGTTCATTGGTTATTATGAACGTCTTTTTACATTTAATTTATGAGGTTTACGTCTATGGGTGAATTTGACTGCGACAATGTTTCAAAATTAGGAAGGGAAGCAGTGATTATTTGATTATATAGACGCTTCGCCTCTGACGTGATCCAAACAGTTAGCTATTAACCAGCTGTTGTTGTAACCATGTCTAGTTGGAGCTATGGCAACACTTAAATGTGTAACGTACCAATAAACGTTATAAGAGTGAAGAAACATATTTATTTATTTATTCATTTATTTATTTATATTTTTAAAAATTCCTATGTGTTTACTCTTAGACTAACAGCTTATTTCAAATTCCAAAATGCTGCACAGTTTGTCGTGATTACTAAACACAAAAGCGCCAGATGATAGAATTGGATAGGATCCCAAAAAAAGAAAGATAGGTTTGAGGGGGGGGGGGTTTAACCCACCAGAATCCACTTTGAGTTGCATTGCCTGCCGCTTTCATAATCTGAACTTAAAAGATGGTGATGCGAAGATCTACTGTGCCTTCTATGAGTTGCAATGTTGTTTCCGGAAATTATTTCCTCTTAGAAATACAAGGAGGCTTTTAGATTTATTTTCTAGGGCATTCCAAATATTCATATGACCTTTAAAACACGCTTAAGAATACCAGTGAACTACAATCAGAATTCTAATAGTTAAACAGTATTAATTTTTATATTACTGTTAATTTATATTATATAGGATATGTGGCTGTGTGCCAGTTTGTGAATGAAAGCACACTATTATATGGTCGCTTTTGAGGCTAAGCGGGGTTTCCAGAAATCTTGACCTATCCCAAAAGTGGGCATTGCCCTACCTATAGGAGAAGTTTGGTTTAATTGGTGTGTATATTTGTTTGGTTATAGAGAAAACTCTCCTTGTCTTTTAAAGAAACTGAACAAGGGGCAAAAAAAATTAACCTTCGATTTCCTCAAAACAGCATTTTTCGGGATAACTCCCTGTTCTTAGAAGCGACATTATTATTATGGATATGTGCACAGGTGTGTATGGAAGAGATGATGTGTGAGGGAAGAGTGTGTCAGTATATGGGTGTGCATATGTGCGTGCGTATGCGTGTGTGTGCATGTGTGTGTGTGTGCATGTGTGTGTGTGTGTGTGTGTGTGTGTGTGTGTGTGTGTGTGTGTGTGCGTGCGTGTGTGCGCTCGCGCGCGCGTGCGTGATGAAACATTAGATCCACGTGCCAGGATCTAGACAATAAGGATGTATCTTATCTTGTCTTATTATCTTATTATCTTGTGGCCTCGGTGCCCTAGTGGTTAGGCTACCGGACCCGTAATCGAGAGGTTGTAGGGTCGGGGGTTCGAGCCGCGGGCCCGACACTGTGACCTTGGGAAAGGCACTTTACATGAATTTTCCTCACTTCACCCAGGTGGGAATGGGTACCCAGCCATAGGCAGCGAACAGTCGTGTCAGTATGTTAGTGTTTTAGCGCCTATAAATGGCCGCTTGCACTGTATACTTCCAAGGAAGTTGAGGTTGTTTCAGAATGCTCTCAGGTCTGCTGGGGTAATAGTATAGATTGTGAAGCGCAAAGAGCTTGCTGTTGAGCGGGGATTTGCGCTATTCAATTGCTATCTATTATCAAAGATCGTGTATAACAAGATAGTTCACTCGTCTCTTTGAGCCAATTAAAAAAGTGTCCACAAAATCCGGTGGCGCCCTCTTCGAAAAAGTGCGGACTTTGCGAACAGAGTTACCCTACTTATGTACAGAACAATAAAAGCGAAACTAACAAACTTCCATTCCTATACTTCATCTGCAGAAACAAAAGAGAGCTTCAAAACAAAGACTGCAGCGCTATCTCGTTCCGTGGACACTTTTTTGGCCGAGTGAACTATCTTGTTATGAACGATCTTTGCTATTATTTATTATTATGACATGACATCATTTCCGCCCTAGGGCTGACACGTTCTGTGTCAGCTCTTTAAAGTACACTTGACAGAATACGGCCCTATTTTGTCGTACGCAGAACTGGAAATTAAGACTTCGTAGTTTTAGTAAGTGTTTTACGGCACTTGCAACACAATAAGGGC
>NW_004797831.1:200014-201644 GCF_000002075.1 Aplysia californica
CTGGTCAGTACATGTAGCTCCGTTCTGACACGGGTCTGGACTACAGTCATCGATGTCTGCGGGGATTGAAAAAACGCAAGAACCGTGGTCGCAAATCATTTCCAAGAAAAAGGGAAAAATACTTAAGTATGATAAACGAGCAGGATGTTTCCAAAACCTGTGTAGTGATTTATCTTGTTGGAGGGAGATCATGATGAGTAGATGACGGTGTTAGAGACAGACAGACAGACAGACAGACAGACAGTGAGGATGGACTTTTGAATGACACAGACGGAAAGAGAAGATTGACTTTTTAATCTGACAATGGTTTGCTCCGTGCTCAGACAGCACCATTTTTGGGATGATAACAAGTTTGAAGGTAGAATACAGGCGGCTGTACTTAGGTGACGGTTGAGGAGGAGGAGGAGGAGGAAGAGGAAGAGGAGAAGGAGAAGGAGGAGGAAAAGGAGGAGGGGAGGAGCTGGAGAAGGAGGAGGAGGAGGTGGATAAAGAGGAGGATGAAGAGGAGGTGGAGCAGGTGGAGGAGGAAGAGGAGTAGGAGGAGGAGGAGGAGGAGAAGGAGGAGGAGGATTAAAAAGAAGAAAGGCAGAATGGGATCACACAGTCTACAGTAATACATGTATAATGTAGCTCCGTTCTGACACGGGTCTGGACTACAGTCATCGATGTTTGCAGGGATTCAAGGACGCAAATACCGTGGTCGCAAATCATTTACAAGAAAAAGGAAAAATAATGAAGTATAGTAAAGGAGCAGGATGTTTGCAAAACCTGAGTGGTGATTTATCTTGTTGGAGGGAGATCATGATGAGTAGATGACGGTGTTAGAGACAGACAGACAGTGAGGGTGGACTTTTCAATGAGATAGACAGAAAATGAAGATTGACCTGGTCAGTACATGTAGCTCCGTTCTGACACGGGTCTGGACTACAGTCATCGATGTCTGAAGATGATAGAAGGTTACGTGCGACTAAAACATGCAACTGATTTAAATAAAACTATATTATCTTTATCTTTCCCCATGACCCGTCTGTTCAGGTTCTATAACCCTGCCAGCGATGGTGCTGCTTTCGCCGACGTCATTTCTCTCGACTATTCTCCAGGCGTTATTGTTGTCACCAGGGGTTCAAAGGTCAAATAGAAACAAATGTGATGCTTTCGAGGACATTCTATGTCAGAGAAAGTTTCAGAAAAAAATGTGAACAAAAGTTTTGAAGAAAAAAAAAAAGATGCCGAGGGTTAGAAGATGATGGACATTCCGTACCTGTGACACAAGTGTTGTCTGTGTAACCAGCTGGACAGGTACAGGTGAAAGCGTTGAGCTGGTCATGGCATGTAGCTCCGTTCTGACACGGGTCTGGACTACAGTCATTTATGTCGGCATTTAAATTTTGAAGAAAGAAAGCACTGCCCCCCTCCCCCCCCCCACATTGCTGATTAAATTTTGCTAAGAGAACACCTTGAAAATCATGCTAATCCAGAGTGTCGGAAAGACCTATGTTAGTGCGTGGATGAATTTCTGTTGCTGCTGCTGCTGCTGATTATGCCGATTATGCTGCTACTGCTGTTGCCTCTGTTGCTGCTGTTTCAACTGCTGTTTCTGCTACCGCTGCCAGGGCTGCTGCAGTTTCTG
>NW_004797831.1:203364-204436 GCF_000002075.1 Aplysia californica
GGGGGTTATGGTTTTCATTTTTAAACCTGTTCATTTGTCTTGCTTTCGGTGAAAAAAAAATACTCATCTAGATCTATTATGAATAGAAGTCGAGATATTTGCGACTGAAGGAGGTGGGTGTCTCCTGATGGGGAGAGGTAAAATTAGTGAGAAAATGGTTGCCAAAGTTTGTTGACTTCCAAAGTTTAAAAGTCCTTGGAAACTGGAAATTTACAAATTAAAATTAAAATTTTTTCTTTTTTAAATCAACGTTTTAAGGTGAAAATTCCACACAGAAACATGTTTTTAAAAGGACATAAAAGGTGTTGGGCAAAAAAAAAGAGAATTTTAATTTTTTCCTACGCCCAGAATAATGCCGGTTTGTTTGATTTCCTTGTTTTGACGAGCGCCTGATTTCACCACGCTGCCTCACATATTGCATACTTTCTCGTGTCAACGAACAAAGCCCTTGATCCACGTTTTATCACTATTGCGTTATCGGTTCCTTCATGCTGTGGGGACAAAGATAGTCTATAGTTCCACAAGTCTGCTAGGTCACGGGAAATATTAACTTTTAATGTTTTGATTCCTCGTGAATTCTTTTCGTGTGGCGAATTCCTGCCTCAATATACTCCTACAATGTTGCGTCCTCAGCAGAGCCGTAATTCCACACGGAATGCCATTCTCCTGGTAAGTCTGATAGTGAATCCCCCTCCACCCTTTTCACACACCACAACAACCATCATACCACCATCGCCACACACCACCAACACACCACCAACACTGCCACCATCATCACTACTACCACCACCACACACTACCACACACTACCACACACTACCATCATCACTACCGCCACCACCACGTTCACACACGCACACCGCCAACATTACCACACACCACCACACACCACCACACACCTCCAACACTACCATCAAGGCTGCCACAACAACCACCACACTCCTGCACCACCACCACCACCACCACCACCACCACCAAACACTACCAACCGACACCACACACACACACACACACACACACACACACACACCAACACAACCATCAACGCTGCCACAACAACCACCACAACCAC
>NW_004797831.1:206779-221753 GCF_000002075.1 Aplysia californica
CGTTTTCTTATATTATTCTTCCTCTTTCTTTTCAAACAAGAGACTCACAAACTTCCCTATTGCTGTAGGAAAAGAAAACAATAAAAAAACTGTAGCAAAAAACCTAAAGCGACTCTGCTCACTGATACAGGTAGAGCAATTTTCCACATACCTAAGAAAGCGCTTGTGGCCTATTGGGCCAGTGTCAGTGTAAGGTTTGGACTATCTTGATTTAAAAAAATGTTCTCTGGCTACCATTTGCAAAGTAAATAAAATATTGTGAGGCATCGTGGTGAAATCAGGAACCTATCAAAATAATGAAATCAAAGAAATTGACATTTTTTTGCCGATGGGGATTTTTTCCTCTTATATTCCTTTTTTTGACTCAACACCTCTTATGTCCATTTAAAAACACATTTGTTTGGGTGCATTTTACTTTAAAAACATTGATTAAAGGCACAAAAAATGTAAATTGTCAGTTTCCTAGGACTTTCAGGTTAAGGAAATTACCGAATTTGGCGGCCATTTTCTCGCCAATTCTATTTCTGAAACGAAGGGAGCCTGACCTCCTTCAATCGCAAATATTTCGACTTCTATACAACATAACTGGAAATTCTTTTTCTCCACAAGGAAGGCAAATGAACGGGCTTTAAGATGATACTAGTAACCACATAAGACATAAGCCCAAACACTGACGAGCGCCTGATTCCACCACGTCGCGACAACTATTTATTATTAACCCAACCTCATACTTTAAGCAAGGACGACACATGAAAAGCCTGGACTTTTTAAGCAAATGACGAACGCCGGTGGATGATCGTTATTCCTTGACCCCGCTTAAGATGAACAAAGTTTTCTTTTTTTGTTGGTCTTCCGTGGACCGGTGGGTGCTTACCTATTTTGACAGTAAAACATCTAAAAGAACCAGATTTTCTGAAAAAAGGAGAGGAAATGAACATTATTAAAAAGATAAATAATGCAAGAGAATGGACAGCATTACTGAACACAATAGAGAGAATCATTTTACAAAGCAATAAATCAACATCAAGTGCCTGATCTGCGGCAGACTTCGGCGATCGTGGTTCTCCATTTATTTCTTTGCTCGGATGCTCTTTGGAAAAGTTACGATACTCTGTTCTTTTCCAGTTTATCATCTGTTTAGGCTCCCTAGGTAGGTTGCTCTAGGCCTACCCCTGCCTCGTCTGCCAGTGAGAGCTAGATGTTCAAGACCTTTACGTTTATTCCGGTGTCTTTTCCTGATTGTTTTTATCAGTGAGCGTCCCACGTGTGCTTCATCAAGTATTACCTCATTTGTTCTTTTTCTTCCAAGATATTCTCTGCAGTGTCCTGCTGAACAACTCAGTTCTTTTTATACAGAGCAATATATATGCAGTATAAAGAGAACTGAGTTATTCAGCCACCTCTTAAGTATGCTCGCAGACCAACCAACATTGCGAGCCTCAAAACACAAACTACTCTGGCGAGAGAAACAGAGGAAGACCAAGCCGTCCACTCTGTAAAAACAAAGGGCCCGCTCTGAGACCACCAGCTGAACGTCCTCCAAGCCACTCGACTCGCAGCAGACGGACAATTTTGCTTTTGCCGCCTTCTCTGAGCTCTGGGCTCTTTTTGCAGCCTATCTACTGCTACTCCTTGGCTCCTTCTTACTTCTGTCTTTCATTTTAGGGTAGGTAAGAGCTAACACCTAGCCTTCTCGGATAAGGGTGGAAAATCTCGGAGGTCCCGTGTGCAAATTGGCCACGTTAAAGATCCCTTAGTGGTCCAAAATGGATAAGAATAGTCTTCGGCCACCACCCGACAAAATTCAAAATGAATTCCTACCAAACTGAAAATGTTTAAAATGTCCCGCGCGCTCATGTGAGCAAAAGCAGTTGCAAGCCCGTAAAACACTTAGAAAAAAACAAAACAATTTTATTCTCCCCTCGACACCCACTCGTCTCAGTGGAAGAAAAAAAAAAAGAAAAAGTAAGGTCAAGTAAGTGTAAAAGAGTACAGTTTCTGAGACACCATGTCCTGCACGTGAGCTTAGATTGTTCCTTTGTAGAATTTGCCATTTGCTCAGAATAAAAAGTCGAGCTGACACTGACAAGTATGATAATAATAAGAGCATTTGTATCCCGCCTTTCCCCACAACATGGGCCCAAGGCGTACATAGGAGATTAAAAACCCATTTATACTAACACCATACAAATTGATCATGTGCGCACTTTTTGACAGCAACATTCTTTCAGACAATAAAAATGCTCATACAAAAAGGCAAAGGTACTGTCCCTTAATTAAAATATTTCTTAAATAGATGTGTTTTGAGTCCCCTTTTGAAGGTATCAAGTTTTATTTCGCTCCTCAAATCATGAGGGAGAACTGTTGGCCCAGAAAAAGAAAAAGCTCTCTCACCGTATTTTTTCATTGACACACGAGGTGTTGAAATTAGTCTAGAGCCACTGGATCTTAGTGATGGTGTGTATGGTAATATGAGTTCTTGAAAGAATGTGGGAGACTGGTTAGTTTGACCTTTGAAGCATAGCAGACTTATATTCAATTCTCTCTTTCAGTGGAAGCCAATGGAGCTCTTTAAGTAGGGGAGTCACATAATGGAGTTTTGATTGCTTTAATACTAGCCTGGCAGCATTGTTTTGAATGCATTGGAGTTTTGCAATTTTTTCTTCGGGTAGGCCAGCGAACAGTGAATTGCAATAATCAATGCGTGATAAAATGAAGGTACACACTAGGTTTTTGGTGGCATCAGTGCTAAGAAAAATTCCTTATGTGAGCAATTCTTCTCATTTCTAAGTATGAAATTTTACAATTACTATTATGGCAAGATTTGAAAGGGAACAAAGTAGGATTACAGTAATTTACCGTATTTCGTCCAACATTAATAACGAAGGTAGTCGTTGAAGAGTGCAGGTCACTGCAGAGCAGCCAACATCCACTCGCAGATTGGACATAACAACAAAAAACCCCCAAAAAACCAAACAGACAAAAAAAACAACGCCCCCAATACAGACAAACAGACAAAGGAGCAAGCAAACAAACAAACAAACAAAGAACCCATCTCACCCTTCCTCATCCTCCGGGATGGCGCAGACGAGATGCTCCCCGACGTCCGAGGCGCCCGTAGACCACGTGAGGTCCTTGGTGAACGTGTTGACCTGTCCCACTTCCTGTCGTAGCGCCGACTGCTGGAGGCCCACGGGACCCAAAACCTGGATCTTGGCGATCCTGAGAAAAATTCAGATCACTCTGATTGTTGAGAACAGTTTTGGTTAGACTAAGGGAAGCTAGTGTTTCTTGAGGGTCGGGGAGAGACAGCAACCTGCGTGGAAAAGCCAGAAAAATATCCAAGTAGCGGTTAACTGGCACGATCAGCAGGCTGACACTTTCATGGATCCTATAGAGAAGGGAGGAGCAGCTATGGCATTGTGCCGCCTGCTGCAATGATGCCTATTATCCCACCAAGTAACCAAGTAACCAAGTAACCGAGGAAATTTTGGCTATTTTGAAATTTTAATTTTAGTAAGGCTTTACGGCTCTCTCAACTGCGTAAGGTCATATGAGCGCCAAAGGGGTGGATGTCAACAGAGAAGTCCAAACCGGGAATCAGGCTTTACTCTGCTCACCTCTCTAGTCTCAACAGCACAGAGTCTGCTTCGACTATCAAGGCACCCCAGAAATAGCAGTTCACAAGAGATTAACAAACATACGAAAGAAGTAGAGGAAAATGACGAGAGTAAAGATGAGGAAAGAAAAAAGCAGCAGTTCCCCCTATGTTGTCCCGGCACAGTATGAGCATGGCGTTGATAAATCTGCCCATTTACAATTCTACTGTGCATAAGAACATGTATATCCCCCCTTTTGGGAATGGCCTAAAGACACTTCAGTCAGTAGCACTGCCCCGGGGAGGGGGAGGCGAGGGGGGGGGGGGGCTTTTGATATTTGGATCTGGTTCAGACAGCTTTTAGAAACATTTTCTTTATTTGAGAAAAGAAGTATGATTAGAGGGAATTTAACAAAATATACACAACCGTCAAAGTCCTTTGAAGTACAAAGGTCCAAGGACAGATTGCCAGATCGACTGGTAGAACGAATGTCGGATGCTCGGGAGAGAATGAACGTAACAAAATTTATTTTGAGACAGCTTTATCATATTGTTCTTTTCTCGACTTGTTACTAAACAATAGACTGGCGCTCATATGACCTTATGCAGTTACGAGCGCCGTAAAACTTCTACTAAAACTAAACTAAACAATAGAGTAAATGGTCCGACCTGACTACACCGCCTCGTCTAGTTCGACAGAGGCCAGAGAGCTGTACACTGTCAGCCACTTGTCACCGAGAGGCCATTGTGTCAGTAACAAACTCAGACATACGTTAGACATTGTACAACATGAGTTGACATTACTGTAAAAACTTGTAACCCTTTCCATACAAAAAAACAAAAAACAAAAAACAAAAACAACCCCCCCCCCAAAGAAAAAACAACAAAGAACAAAACAACCAAACGAAGTCAGTCGGATATTATTTGACGAATGGTAACTTGGAAAAAACCCAAACAACTTAAATAAAATAAAAGCAAGAACTTTAGACTTTCGAGAGATCAGACAAACAAAAAATCCATCGGGGGTCCATTTTTTCCCTCTCAGGCCTCGGAACTACGAAAAGCCCAGTGCAACTCACGTCTGATTATGATGAGTACTGACACAATTTGTCCTCGAGAAGGAAGTTTTTAATTTTTATTTCTCCATCCGTTGCAAGGAAATGCAGATCAAAGTAGGATAGCTGTTCTTTGGATGACGCCATTGGTAGCTCCTACTTCTTTTCTCTCCCTCTGTTACTTCTGTCTGTCTGTTGACGGCCTTCTTCTTTACCGTAATGTGTCGATGTGCTTCTATTTACTCAAACAATTCACCCTATCCGTACGCCATGGTGTAATTTTGTACCCCCTGGGTTTTTTTCTTTACATTTTAGAATACTTCTAGTCCGAAGATCTCTTTGAAACTTTCAGTATTTCTCAAAAATCATTTTGACAGACTGCTATGCAAAGCGTACGGATCGGATTAATGAGTAAATTTCCTCTTTGGCTAGTGATTGCACAGAGTTCCCCACGTCGTATGGATACGATAGTAAAACACGACGTACGGATAGGGTTAAACGACGTAAGAGGCACAGACAGCCTAACAACGTCTATCTGGGATATGACGTGGTACAATATAAATGTGAGGCAGCGCGGTGGAATCAGACTCTCCTCAATTTTTGAGCATATTGAGTTATTGGTACCATCTTAAAGCTTGTTCATTTGTATTGCTTTCAATGAAAAAATTACCCATCCATCTTCAAAAGAAGTGGAGGTATTTTGGATTGAAGGAGGTCGGGGTCACCTGGTTTAAGAAGTAAAATTAGTGAGAAAATGGCCGCCAAAGCTTGGTAAATTCCAAAGCTTGAGAGTCCATGAAAACTGTAACTTCATATTTTTGTGCCTTTAATCAATGTTTTCGGTGAAATCCTCAAAGGAACGTGTTTGTAAATGGACATAAAAGGTGTTGAGCCAAAAAACAACGAATTTGATAAAAATGGCTAAGCAGGGAGAAAACTGCTGTTTTCTTTGATTTCATTATTTTGACGAAAGCCTGATTCCACCACGATGCCTCACAAATAAAGAAGCCGGAATACTGACTTGACGGTCGTGGCGTTCCCGTTGTCAGCGGTGAGAGGCAGGTTGAGGGTGTCTCCCTCTTCTACCATCACCACGTCCTTCTCCTGGGGCGTGGGACTCACAAACCGAGGGAGCCGGTCACACGGGTCGGGGTACGACGGGGTTCTGATCAGGAACTGAAAGAAAAACATCAAACAGAAATGGGTGGGTGGCGGGTGCTCTGGAGTGGTTTGCTTCTTCTTTCCTATGAAACATCTATCGTCCGTATTCCCCTTCTTCTTTTTTATGTCGGTTACTCTCTTACAACACTCTAATCTTCTGGCGCTCATATGACCTCATGCAGTTGCAAGCGTCGTAAACCCTCTACTAAAACTCAAACAGAATTTCAGTTGCGTTATAGAACTCCATGCAGTTGCAAGTGTCGTAAACCCTCTACTAACTCTCAAACAGAATTTCAGTTGCGTTATAGAACTCCATGCAGTTGCAAGTGTCGTAAACCCTCTACTAGCTCTCAAACAGAATTTCAGTTGCGTTATAGAACTCCATGCAGTTGCAAGTGTCGTAAACCCTCTACTAACTCTCAAACAGAATTTCAGTTGCGTTATAGAACTCCATGCAGTTGCAAGTGTCGTAAACCCTCTACTAACTCTCAAACAGAATTTCAGTTGCGTTATAGAACTCCATGCAGTTGCAAGTGTCGTAAACCCTCTACTAACTCTCAAACAGAATTTCAGTTGCGTTATAGAACTCCATGCAGTTGCAAGCGCCTGAAAAAAATATACTCTCCATTTTTATATAACTGGCTTGTTGAAAGGTTTTTTTTCAGCTGTAAAATTAAAGAAAAAAAACCCCTTCTTAATGGTAATGGTGAGAGCAGACTCAAAGGTTTACACACAGTACTTATTTTCCCTTGCCCATTTATATGAGATTGACGCCATCTGATTAGTAGAAAAAAGTACATATGATAGTGTCCAATAGTGCATTACGTGCATACTTAGTATAACAAGTAACTGTAGTAGCAGATAGAGATTCCAGGATTATAGATGTAAGTCATTGATCTGAGAGCGGTGATGATTTTAGATATAATAGTGATGATGAGTGATGGTGAGGGATTGCGTTTAAGTAATGTTAGCGCTAGTCCTATCTTTCTTTGCTCCAATGAGTCACGAGGGACGTGGGCACCCTCTATCCCGTTCCCTACTGGAACCATCTTTACGGTCACCATGAAGTTCCGAAATGTTGGGCTCAGTCTCTGCTAAGGTGACATTGTTACTGTTAGCCTACTCTATCGGACCAAGACAAGTGTAGAGAGGAGCTAACTGGGAAGACAGTTATAGGGGCAGGTATACTTACACACAGTACTTAATTGAATACTGACTCCTGATTCTTATTTAGACCCGCAGGTCTATCACGGTAACGGTACAGAACAAAAGAAAAGTATTCACCTATCTCTCATCATAGACTTTTGTTGCCTCTTACTGCCATGTACACAAGGTTGGTTCCGTCTATAAAGTCTTCACTCCTCTCACTCTCTCGCTCTTTCAAAAGCTTCCCTTCTTTAACCAGTGTTCTCTTGTGGAAAATGGTGTTGATGTTCTCCTTTCAAAGGACATATTCTTCTTCCTGAGGGCTACCCGCCACCATTTCCGTCAAGAATAACAACAAAGACAACAACGATAACGTGGACGACGAAGACGACGAAGACGACGATATTGATAACGATGAAAATGACAACGAATATGACGACGCCAACACCAACAACTGTAATCAGGGTAACAATAACAGCAGCGGCAGCAGCAACAATGACAATAAGCTACAGGAAGCCACAGTAACAGCTGTAGCAACAGCAGCAGCAACAATGACAATAAGCTACAGGAAGCCACAGTAACAGCAGTAGCAACAGCAGCAGCAACAATGACAATAAGCTACAGGAAGCCACAGTAACAGCAGTAGCAACAGCAGCAGCAACAATGACAATAAGCTACAGGAAGCCACAGTAACAGTTGTAGCAACAGCACCGCCCTATATGCCACTCGCGGACGAAGGAGGTATACAGGGCATTTTCCTTAAAAAGAGAGGCTCTTATTATGTCCCGCAGTGACCAGTCATTACTGGCAAAAATCAGGACCGGTCATTTCTCTGGGCTTCGGGCCTACAAAAATAGAATAGACAAAACATCGGACCCAATCTGTCCATTGTGCAGCGAGGAGCCCCAAGATTTGGAGCACTGGCTGCAGAGATGCCCCGCCACGGAGGCCCGCGGTGGCATCTCTTCGGGGAGGATTCAGGGAGGTTGGACTGCCTCACCCGCTACCCAAGGGAGGCGGTGGCCCTGGCGAAGAGCACGCTCTTCGGGGCTCCGAACATTTCGAACGGATAGGCTACCACACACACACACAGCAGCAGCAACAACGGCAATCAGCTGTATGGAACTACAATAACAACAACAACAGCAGATACAACAGCAGTGACAACAGCAAAATGCCGGCTCACCTGCATGGGTATAGAGGAGAGACTGTCTAACGGTGTCTTCCTTGTAGAACCCCCTAAGGTAATCGGGGCCGGGGGGAAATCTTCTATAGTGAGCGCCACGGCGAAGATGTCTCCAGGGCTGTACGTTTGAGCAAAGCCCGTGGTGAAGGTGATCGTGCAGGCGTCCTTAGAGTAACGTTTGGAAGATTTATAGTGCGGTCAAAAATTCGTGGTGTAACTTATCCTCAAATATCTCTTTAATAGGTGAATCAATGTCATCCATACTTTGGTTAGCAGTTTGTATCAATTTGTCTTAACTAAATCATATTTTCACAGAACAATTGGGGCTAGATTTAAAACTTTTCTTCATAAATTTATATAAAATGCTTGACATCTCTGTCCCACGTAAAATGGTATTGTTGACAACACTTCCCGCTTCTCACACACATTCCTGATTGATTAATGGCCTACGTCACAGCTGATTGATGACAATTTTTACTTGCAAAATGTGTTACAAGAAATTATTGTTATAGCAAAGAGTCTACATAACAAGAGGGGCCACTCCTCTCTTTGAGCCAATTAAAAAAGTGTCCTCAAAATTCGGTGGCGCCCTCTTCGCAAATGCGCACCCTTTGCGAACAGAGTTACCCTACTTGTGTTAAAAAATCAAAGTGAAACTAGCAAGTTTTTGAATAAATTTAGGAAGAACGCTTTTAAAAAATGGTTACGCCGACAAAAAACCTTTTCCGGAGGAAGGGGTGATTGTTTTCTTCGTTTAGTTTGACTTTAGAATGAAAGGCGAGAGGTCATAAAAAAATTAAAAAACTAAAACTGCGCACAGAACGAACCCGAAATGCTGATGAACAGCTGTCGATCTGCTCATGCAAGGAGGTGCTATTCCTATTCTTCTTCTGGAAAAACGAAAGAGAGCTTCAAAACAGACTGCAGCGCCATCTAAAGCAAAGAGCGAATTTCCGGCGGACACTTTTTTGGCTGAGTGGACCATCTTGTTATGTACTATCTTTGGTTATAGTGAACACATTTTTGCTCTAATGACAATGGCCCTCAAAACATGCGTTCAATAAGCATAATGTCCCGATAAGAAAAACCTGACGGACTTGCTATTAAAAGCAATATTGCCCCAGCTGTAAACATTAAAAAATCTGTAGAAACCACCCACTTGGATTTTTTAAATTAGTATTTATTTAGGAATTTTCTAGAATACAGCTTGTAAATGTTTACAAAAATGTTGATCTGTTAAGACAAATTGATACAAGTCACTGTGCAAAAAATTGGAGAACGTATGTTCGATAGTGGAGAAGATATTTGAAAATAGAGTCGCACCACGAATTTTTGACCGCACTGTAGTGGCTGAAGAGATTATGCTTGTGTGTGCAAATAATGTGTGCAGCATAATATATTGTGTGAAACTTGAGTGTGCGTCTGCGTGGGCAATCGTTTTGTAGGTAACTTTAAGTTTAAGAACATAATTGCACCACTGTAAAGGACAACTGTCACTCAGCCACGGTAGCCCCTCTTGAGTGACTTGACATGCGAAGGAGGCATGTTGAATCCTGAGCATCCACTACAGCATTGTTGCCTGCATGGTGTCTCCAAAAGCGGAACTCACTGATGGGTACACGGAAATAATGTTTTCTAGACTAGAAAGACTTCAAAAGTCCACTGTGTTCATCTGAAAACTCCATCTAGAGGAGGACGAGGAGCAGGAGGTGGAGGACGAGGAAGAAGAAGAAGAAGAAGAAGAAGAAGAAGAAGAAGAAGAAGAAGAAGAAGAAGAAGAAGAAGAAGAAGAAGAAGAAGAAGAAGAATCCTGCATCTAAAACAGTGATTGACCTATATCTACGTGGGCGTTCAACCCCTATAAGACAAACCTCGTCCAGTCTGGCATAGGGAAGAGCGTTACACACAGTCAGGCACTCGTCGTTGACGGCCCATCTACATTGCACGTTGTCCCCGTCAGGGTCCAGTATCGGGATCCTCAGTGTGTGGTTACAGTTGTGCTGCATGCTGGGAGGGGAATAGAGAGTGGACGGCCGTTGACTTCTTATCGTCTATAACTGGGTCACACCACGTTCTGTTAGTCTTTTGGTTATGTGGCTATAGAGCTTGTGCAATTCAAAGGAGAAATTCTTACTTGAAGATCGGTTTACTGAGAGCCACTGGACTGGTGTTGCTGCGCCCTGTGTCGCTCCGAGTTCTGAGGTCAACGGCGGTTGCTATGTTCCAGAATCCTTTTCCAAACCCACCTGCAAGAGTCATCCACGCGCTTCCTCTGTATCTGAAAGGACAGAACATTCAAGAAACATGGTGTAGAAGCTACGACAATACACCTTTTTGTCGGAGCTTACTCTTCTTGTTTTCGGGAGTAGACTAAATCTTACTTCTTTCAAGGGTAGATAAGAATCTTACCTCTTCGTACTCTCCAGTATTGGACATCAGCTTCCTGTATCCAGACACGAAACTGAACAGTTCTTTCTCTCCACCAAAATTAGCCATGCCTGTGAGCAACTTACCCAACAGTGAATGGTCCAGAACTGGGAAAGGTGTAGTTGAAGGTATTCTGGCCCTGTTCCCATCCCTCCTTCTGGTTGGCTGCCATACAGTAGTAGTTGACGTCGTGGAGAGTGGGTGTGCCGACACAGCCATGTTGACACCTGCAGTACGAGGGGCATACCAAATTTTTTTTTACCCGACCGTGAAGGAATTTAAGTAGAAAGCTGAAATTTGGGGTGAAAGCCAGTAATTATCTTTCTAGAATACATGTAAATTTTGGGGAATTTCCTATCCCTGGTTTTAACACCAGCGCACTGCAAGTGAATGGGGGTATGTTGTTCTCAAGTTTCAACGTAAACATGGAGAAAATTGAGCACAGGGCAGTCATGAAGTATTTGTTCTTGCAAGGCAAGCAACCACAGGATATTTTTACGGAGATGTATACGGTATATGAAACTGATAGCCCATCCTAGGTGGTGATAACATTTTGGTTTTAAAAAGGCAAATGCGAATTCGTGGACATTGAAGATGACAACCGTGATGGTCGCCCAGTGACATCAACAACAGAAGAGAATGTGCTGAAATTCAAGAAACCTATGTTGTCTGATAGACGGGTGACTGACGAACGTTTGAGCAAAGAAACTAGGCTTAGCATTGGATCAGTTGAACGAATCTTTAATGAACATTTGAATAATATGACCAAAGTTTCTCTGAGATGGGTCCCACGTTTTTTTTATTCCTCCACAAAAATTGCAACGTGTGTGTTGTAGTAAAAAATTGCTTGGTCTGTATGAAAAGGATGAAACTAAATTTTTGAAAGACTTGTAACAATGGATGAGATATGGGCCCGTCACTACGATCCTGAGTCAGAATCTGCACCAATGCAATGGAAACCGCCCTCGTCTCCAACACCAAAGAAGGCAAATGTGCAGGCATCAAATGGAAAAGTGATGCTATCACTTTTTTAGGGACCAAGAAGGAGTGATTATGATAGACTGTCTTGAAAATGGACCTACGAGGGCTGTCCCACGGAAAACCGGAAAAGGTCCGTAAAGGCAAAATTTTTTGTCCTATTATAATAAAACTATAACACATCATACCTCAACGTGTGCTTTATTTCTCAATGTAATCACCATCCCGCTGGATGCATTTTTCCCACCGCTGGATCAGGGAGAAAATACCCTCCCTGAAGAATCTTTCGTCAAGGGATTTCAATCAATCGTTCACGGCTTCCACGAGGTCTTCGTCGTCGGTGAATCGCTGTCCAGAAATATGGCGTTTCATTGGTTCAAAAAGGTGATAATCTGACAGGGCCAAGTCAGGACTGTGAGGGGGGTGTAGTAGAACTTCCTAGCCGAACCTTTGGAACCAGTCTTTCGTGACGTTTGCCATGTGTGGCGTTGTGTTGCCATGCTGCAAAATGACCCCGCTGGTCTTTTGCGGCCCCAACCCATCAAGCAGAGACCTTTCAATAGTGCAGCTCATCAAACTCTATCCTATAGACAGTCGACTTTGAAATGTTTAGCGACTCGCAAATTTCGCGAATTTTTAGGCGCCTGTCTGTTTGAATAAGTTCGTTAACGCGACTCAGTCTTGGCAGAAAAACAAGATCCTGGGTAAACTTTGTCATTGATATCGGAGTGCCCGGCTTTGAACTTACTACATCACTCATATACCTGTGACTTTGCCATTACTTTCTCCCCATAAACTGACTTTATTTCAGTGTGTATTTCTAGAGGTTTGAGACCTTTTGCGGTCAGAAACCGAATGACAGACCTCACTTCTACCCTTGACCAATTTTCCAAGGGGGTAGCCATCTTTTGAGAACTGCTGTGCTCGTTTGGTTTGTGCGATGCTCATGGTGCTCAATCGGGAAATTTCTAAATAATTGTTTTACAAGTGTGCGTTTACAGAATGTGAAAATATTGAATAGTTTTCAAATTACAGCCAAATTCCGGTTTTCCGTGGGACAGCCCTCGTACAATCACCGGGGACCATTATTCTAAATAGCTAAGAAAAATTACGAGAGGCTATAAGAGAAAAACACAAAGGAAAGGTCCGAAAAGGCATGTTGCTACTTCACGACAACGCGTCAGCACACACTTCAGGAAAAACTGCAGAAACTGCGAGAGAAAGTGGGTATGAAATTTTGCCACCTTCACCTTATTCTCCAGATTTAGCCCTGTCCGACTTTTTTAAATTCCTCAAACTGAAAAAGGAATTAAAAGGAAGGTATTTTGAAAGCGATGATGAGGTCAAAGAAGCGGTAGAGCGCTGGTTTTCTGACAAAGAGAGGGTCTTCTATTCACAAGGTATTTTCAAGGTCATGCACTAATGGCAAACATGTATGATATTGTGGGAGGCGACTACATAGAGAAAAATTAAGGTCAGTACCAAATTTCAGCTTTCTACCGTTATTTCTTCATTGTCAGGTCAAAAGTTTCGGTATACCCCTCGTATATCCAATATGGACACATTACGAACAAAACAAATATCTACTTCTTTTCCTGTGGTTTAGCAGTGATGTAACTAATTCGATGCCCGAAAGGTTGCGGGTTAGTGCTCTTGAATAAGGGTAGACATCGAAGAAATAGATACTTTTATGGATTAGCTTAAAAGCCCTGAACCAGACATCATTTTTAGATATGCAAACGAGATACAAAATAACATTATTCCTCAGCGTCGTTTTAGCCATGAATACAGAGGTCAAAGTTCTCAAAGTGTTTTGGGGACCCCAGTTGTAGTGGTTTAGAGCAGGCGGACACAAATCCCGCCAGAACAAAGTAATTCTACATCGAGGGTGAAAAGTAACACCACTTGATTTCGCTGCAGGTTACTGTGTATGTGCGTGGTTTTTATACAGCATGGAGACTTGTGATGGAGACACTTAAATTCTTAGCTCCTTGTTGTATCTCTAATGATAGAAATCTGGCAAGGGCTTACTGTTCCTGTCAAAATGCCACACAATTTTGTTGAAAACGCTGGTTCAAGCTCCAAGACCCCATTGCATAGAGCTAAATGGATGGACAGGCATGGGTAGGTAAAAATACCAAGCTTTCAGCATACCCTGTCAGGAATTCCGACGGAGCTAATCATGCACCACGAAGAGAAAGAAGGTTTTTTCCGGGGGTAGAGCGTATTTGTGTTTGGCAGTACCATGACGAACATTGTTTCGATTTGAGGCAGAAGGGCTTTTGTTTGTTTCCTACCTATGACAGCTTTCTCAACGTTTTTGGTCACAACACACAATTTATTCTTTTACTTCTATCTCACATGAACAAACGTTTGAATACTTTTATCGTACTCTAGACTACTCACGTGAAAAAGTTTTTGCTAGGAACCATCGGTGTATTGACGTACTGACCAGTCAGATTCTCTTTGCAGCCGGGGCCCATGTCGTATGTCCAGCCCATCTTGAAATGGAATTCCACCTGAGCACATAGTAGGTTGTAGTAAGTAGTTTACTCGATTACTAAAAGGTAAAGGTGAGTGGTTTAATAGGATTTTTACTGGCAAAAGAAAATAATTTTAGAGACATTTCTGTGAAACTCGAGGCTATGTCTGGGCAACGAAAAGGAATGCTATCATTGTTGCTGTTTGTTTAATGCAGGACGGACAAATCTAGCTATAGGGGACAAGTCTCGTTCATGGCGTCTGCAGGATTCAAAACTATAAATCGACTTTTAACGAGCTGACGAGCTTATCTGTTAAGCTGAAAGTAAGGATGGTTGATTTGGCTCTAGACCTTTCAATATGTTTTTTTTTTCTTTCTCATGAAATTGGCTGCAAACATCTGGCGAATGGAAAACATTTCAGGCTCGAAGTGTACAAAAGTATTTGACAGAAGAGTGTAAACTTTAGCACACGAGAGCCTCCCAAACATATCAGCTGCGCCTTCCATTTGGCGGATATGTTGAAAGTGAAGTCTGAATACACAGGCACCACTAGGGGATGTTGTTGCACCCTCCACACAGTTCTCACTTCTCACTGTCTGATAGTTATCTTTTTGTGTCTCTAATGCGACATGAAAAAATTTAGCAGAAAAGAGGCTCGCAGATCATGATGAACTTTTCGTGGGGGTCGGATATTTCTTGCACTCTCTTGAATGACTAGAATTTTAATCAGTTGAGGGATATATTCTCCACCGATCTGGAGACCAAAGTGCTTAAATGTTCGTGGGGGAATAACTTCAGAAGTAGTTGTAAATTTTATTCAGATCTAGATCTAAATCAAACCGATTTATTCAGTGGCTATTTCCACATTACTTTTTGGACAACTCTCGTGCAAACAGGTACTAGAAGTAGGCTAATGATAAAACGTTGTATGCATGGGGGG
>NW_004797831.1:222386-223944 GCF_000002075.1 Aplysia californica
GGGGGGCTGAATATTGCATATGAAAATAATTCTATTTACCTGGAAGATGATACGTGGCTCCTTCCAAAAAACAAAAGCCCTGGCTTTTTTGCCCCTCATTGCAAGATGTCTTAACCTTGAGAAACAGCGCGTGACTTTTGCTTCAGCCTCGATCAAGGCGGAAGATCTGTCTGAGAAGCAGCGAGATAATTAAATTGCACTGTCTCTACTGTTTCTTGATTTATCCCAACATAACAGATCACAGGAAATGTCGGAAACAGACAAAGATTTTAATAGAACAGCGTCGAGTCACCAGCCATACCCAAAACCAGACACGTCATTTCGCTGTCACATCTGTGGAATCATTTCTTTCTTCCAGAAACAGCAACAGCTCGAGGCATGCAAGGAGTGGGTGGAACATTTCTTTTCACCACTACGAGGCGCTGACAGCGACGTCTTCATAGGGTGAAACAACATAGAAGAATTACGAGGACAAGGCGTCAGTGTTCCGACCATTCAGGCGCATCGCCGTATGAAGCAAAGCGACAACCGGTATACCAGCAGTAAAAAATGTCATTGAGCGTGAAAGAATCAAATGGGTCGGACATGTAACCAGAATGCGGCAAGAGCTGACCACACCCGTGAATTTGGCTTCAAATCAAGAGGAAGACCAAGAAGGACCGGGCTGGATAGGGTTAAAAAGGTTCTGGAACAACATAACATATCTATCCCAGACGCTACACACATAACACAAGACCGAAGCCTGTACCCCCCCCCCCCTCCTCTCGTCATCCTAAGCATACCAGAGGGAGGAAAAAGTAAAAGTAAAGTGTAAAGTAACACGATACTGTTCACCGTAATACTGCCTGTGTAACATCACAGTTTCTGGAAGATCATACTTTAGTTTCGGCCTCGTTCAAGGCGGAAGATCTGTCTGAGAAGCAGCGAGATAATTAAACTGCACTGTCTCTACTGTTTCACGACTTATCCAAACATTTCAGATCACAAGATATGTCGGAAAAAGACAAAGAATAGAACAGCGTCGAGTCACCAGCCGTACCCAAAACCAGACTCGAATATCATGGACAGGCCAGCGTTTTTATCGGACTTGTCTTTGACTAACAGCACACATCTGGGATGTCCTGAACCGCTACCAGCGTGTAAGAAACCTTCCAGCGAATCTACAGCACCTGAGGGTCACACTGCATTGTACGATCAGTAGTCAATCAATCGGTGTGTTTACATGGAAACAAACAATAAATGCTTATTACTCTAAAGTATAGGACTACATATTATGGTCTAGACTGCATTTCATTTGTTGTGTTATCAGAATTTTAAAAATAATATCGTACAGTTTCCGAGTCTTTGGGAGTACGGAATTTGGACTAAGCTTCATTATAATGATATACAATGTAATATGATGTATACCATATGAATATAAATATGAATCTAAATCTATGTGTACCTATCTAATCTTTTCGTTTCCTTCGACTGAACAACGAATATAACACAAAGCGAAACAGAGTAATTGAGTTCCCAGCCAGAATATGCGTGTGTGTGTGTGTGTGTGTGTGTGTGT
>NW_004797831.1:224101-225691 GCF_000002075.1 Aplysia californica
GTGTGTGTGTGTGTGTGTGTGTGTGTGTGTGTGTGTGTGTGTGTGTGTGTGCGTGTGCGTGTGCGTATGTGTGAGTGCGGGTGTGCGTGTTTATGTTTCTACGTTGGTTTGCTAAAGTATTTATTGTTTTACTGCATTATTAACAGAGTTGGTACAAAGAACACAGCCATCCACTCACTGTGCAGTTCACTGGGCTATCCCATCCAATACACTGTACAGACAACTACAGCAACACGTGGCTGGCCTTGAAAAGACGAAGGCAAGGGAACATAAAAGTTAAGAGCCAGCGTTTATATATCACACTGTATATATGTACAGGCTGTTTTTATCAATATAAAAGTAGCGAATATAATTCCTGAACGACAATGTGCGATTTATTTGAAGCAGTACTAAATCTTTAAAGATAATGAAACAACCCCCCCCCCCCCTACCCAGCTCTCAAGAACATTGTCATTTGCATGCTTTAGAACTAGATCTAGTCTATTGTATTCTTACCCCTGCGCTCATCTGCTGAGCAGAAACTACACTTGTTTGAGTGTCCTTGGACAAAACGAGTGTCTCCAGAGCTTCAGCACTGATAGGCTGATCCCATATTTCATATAGACACGTTTTTACATTGAAGATTAAAACGTGTGCACACAACAAAAAAAAATATAATAAAATCAGATCCTACGTGATAATGTTATTATGATAAAGTAAAAACTAAATCTTGGGGATTGGGGCGATTCGATACTGTAGACCCACAGGTGAATCGGCCAGGGTTGTTGTTTTTAAAATTCACGACATTATTGAATACTTCAACAGGTGATCAGGTTTACTTAAATGGCTGTTTTTAGTCGCCTGAATCCGGTCCCATTGATGCTAAGGCACGACCAGTTCCCTATACCCTTGTCACCAACACGCCCAGCTTAATGTCACTACTTATGAGGATTTGGGTGATAGCAAGCTTATTGTGTTTCAGAAGGGGGCTCTCATGGCCTAGAGGTTAAAGTGTTCGCCTCTCATTCAAAGGTCCCGGGTTCGAATCCGGGTAGCGACGGAACAATTTTCTTCTCTAAAATTGTTTCCTTTCACTTCCTTTTCTGTTCTCTAGCGATATTTTGTCGTGCTTTCGTCTCCACTTTCTGCCCCCACCCCTTCACCTCCTTTGCCCCCCCCCCCCTGGTCTGGGCTCCTGACTCTTTCTGCAGCCTTTCTATTGCTTTGGCTCCTTCTTCTTACTGCTGTCTTTCAGCCACACCTCTGATCTTCTGATAGTGAAGATCTACACCAAGCCTTCTCAGACAAGGGTGAGGAATCGTAGAGGTCCCGTGTGCAGGTTGCGCACGTTGATGATCCCTTGGTGGTCCAAAATCGATTAGAGTAGGCCGCCACAAAATTCAAAATGTCCTACCAACTGAAAATGTTAAATGTATCCCGCGTGCTCATATGACCTTATGCAGTTGCGAGCGCCGAAAAACACTAAATTCCCCCCCCCCTAAAAAAAAAATGTTTCAGAACTGCAGTCTAAGTCCCAGGCGTGTTGCCACTCTGATGAACCTGCTGTGTGTGTGTGTGTGTGTGTGTGTGTGTCTGTGTGTGTGTGTGTGT
>NW_004797831.1:225791-229555 GCF_000002075.1 Aplysia californica
CAAAATTCCCTGAGGGTGATGTAAAAGTTTAGAAGTAGGGCGCGGCAATATCTTACAAACCTTTTATTAATAAAAATTCAAAGGTTTTCCGGGGGCTACTGGCCAAATTTAAGACCTGAACCGTCAAACCGCGACATTCACCCTCTCAGAAAAAAAAAATTTTTCGGCAGGCCACTTTTAGTTCCAGATGGGCAACCCTTTTATTTGCCCCGCCAAACCAATTTGCAAGTGGGTCTTAAATTCTCCGCGTCTCCTTGTGTGTGTGTGGGTGTGTGTGTGTTTGGGGGGGGGGGGGGGTTAGGGGGTGTGAGGGGGTGGAGGGATTTGATCTTAGAAAACGGGAGGTAGGTTCTCAATCTTATGTAGGGCTTTTTACGTCCCCATCGACACAATGTAGGTCATTTAGGAAGCGGACTTCCGACCCTGCCTGTCAGGGCCAACCCGGGCTGAGAGGGATACTTGTACATGTATATCGTCCAAGCAGAAAGACCCCCCCCAAAAAAAAAAATGAAAAAAAAATGAGTAAAAATATTCTCCCCACTCGGGATTTGAGTTCTGATCTCCTGCGTGCGACACCGAAGCGTCTAACCGCTCCACCACCGACGTCGGTGAGGTAGGTTCCTTTTGGCTGGCAAGTGAGAAGAGTTTTCTCATGTCTTCACTTTCCTCAGGTCCGGCTGATGATGTTCCGACGCCTTGGGGTCATTTTCTGCCCCCGGGGTTTTATTCTTCACATTTTAGAATACTTCTAGTTTTTGTACGAAGATCTCTTTGAAACTTTCAGTATTTCTCAATATCAAAAAATTATTTTGACAGACTGCTATTCAAAGCGTACGGATTGGATTAACGAGAAAATTTCCTCTTTGAAAGTGGTGGCACAGAGTTCCCCACGTCGTATGGATACTGGATACGATAGTAAAACACGACGTACGGATAGGGTTAACCTATCGTTTTGACAATATCACCAAGATTTAATATTATAAGATCTATCCTTGTTTACCCTCAATGTTTGGCTTGTGCACGCTTGTATGTGTGAATCTTTTTATATATCTTTATATCATTATGTAACGCACTAATAATACTTTTTGTGAATACAGAACATTATAGAACTCAGGATCATGCCCCCCCCCCCGTCGTTTGCCATTCCCCCATAAAAAAGAAAAGGGGGAGTGGGGGTTGGGGTGGGTGGAGGATTATTTTTATTTTCGTTTTTTTCACAATTGGGTCACCTCTTTTTTTTTAGAAGGTCAAGAGGTTAGGAAAATTGGGAGGAAAGAGTTGCGGGGGGGGGGGTCCGGGTTATAAACGCATAGCCCGTTCGAGACAGACGGGCCCCTATAAACAGAAAACCCCCACACACTAACTTCTGTGCTCACTCAGATGTGCAAGTGTGACATTTACGGTAGGTAGAATATCTTCTGTAGGGCGCAGCTATGCGCTATGTAATTTATGCTATCATCATTATTACCTCGTACTATTACTATTATTATTATTATTATTATTATTATCATTATTATTATTATTATTATTATTATTATTATTATTATTATTATTATTATTATTATTATTATTAGTAGTAGTAGTAGTAGTAGTAGTAGTAGTTGTAGTAGTAGTAGTAGTAGTAGTAGTAGTAATATTACTATCCTTATTATTATTATTATTATTATTATTATTATTATTATTATTATTATTATTATTATTATTATTGTCATTATATCATTATTATTATTATTATTATTATTATTATTATTATTATTATTTATTATTATTATTATTATTATTATTATTATTATTATTATTATTAGTAGTAGTAGTAGTAGTAGTAGTAGTAGTAGTAGTAGTAGTAGTAGTAGTAGTAGTAGTAGTAGTAGTAGTAGTAGTAGTAGTAGTAGTAGTAGTAGTAGTAAGCTTAGTAGCAGTAGTAGTAGTAGTAGTAGTAGTAGTAGTAGTAGTAGTAGTAGTAAGCTTAGTAGCAGTAATTGTAGTAGCAGTTGAAATGTATAAACCTGACTCTACTACTACTTTTATTATTTATCATTTTTTAAATTGTTGTACACGACGTTAAGATGAAAAGTTTCGGGAATTCCAATTGTTGTATATGATCAAAGATAGTGAATGACAAGATGGGCCACTCAGCCAAAAAAGTGTCCGCAGGAAGTATGCTCTTTGCTTCAGATGGCGCTGCAGTCTGTTTTGAAGCTCTCTTTCGTTTTTCCAGAAGAAGAATAGGAATAGCACCTCCTTGCGTGCGCAGATCGACTGCTGTTCATCAGCAGTTCGGGTACGTTCAGTGCGGAGTTTTAGTTTTTTAAAATTTTAATGACCTCTCGCCTTTCATTCTAAAGTCAAATTAAACGAAGAAAACCATCACCCTTTCCTCAGGAAGAGGTTTTTTGTCAGCGTAGCCATTTAAAAAAAGCGTTCTTCCGAAATTTACCCCAAAACTTGCTAGTTTCACTTTGATTTGTTTAAACTCAAGTAGGGTAACTCTGTTCCCAAAGAGTGCGCTTTTGTGAAGAGGGCGCCACCAAATTTTGAGGACACTTTTTTAATTGGCTCAAAGAGAGAAGTGGCCCATCTTGTTATGTACTATCATTGATATGATGATGTTGACTGATTTAGTTATGCATGTGTTGTGAAGTTGGTATCTTCCTTTCACATGTAGATAGGCTACTGCATGTTCTGCCCGGACCTGTCTTATAATAATACCTCTCAGAATTAAACAAAAGAAATAAAACAAACAAACAAACAAACACACAAACATGCACCTAAAACGTGGGGGATCGGTTGCGCAATTCTGATTTATATTTCCAAGTATATTCACAAACATGCACCTAAAACGTGGGGGATCGATTGCGCAATTCTGATTTATATTTCCAAGTATATTCACAAACATGCACCTAAAACGTGGGGGATCGATTGCGCAATTCTGATTTATATTTCCAAGTATATTATATGGAGTATTTATTTCTTCAGCTCGGGGCCCGCCGCACTAGACGAATCTTTTTGTCTTATGAACATGACGAAAGCATGGCGCCTCGTCTAGACATGACAGGAGCAGTCGATGTTGATGGAGAGGGATAGAAGGGCATAGAAATGATGTCCTTTACACCCCCCGCCCCTCCCAATACCAGATTATATTATCTGGAACCAGAAATTGCGTCAGGCAAAGTGTTACATACATTTTGAGGTCAACTAGTACTTCTTCCCTACACATACATTTATATTTTAGTGTGTTCAAGACCTCGTGGCGCGGCTTACCCTTATATATCTCTTTATCTGTAACATGTGAATCAACGCTGCCCCTACTTTGCACTGCGGTTGCTATCAGTTTGGCTTAACTTAATCATATTTTCCTATAACAATTGAGGCTAGTTGGGAACAAACTTTTCCTCATAAATTTAAGTAAAATACTATAAATCTCCGTCACGCGGGAAATTCGATTGTTCACAGCTCTTGACACTTCTCCCACACATTTTTGCATACGCAGTATTGTCCCAGTTGTGAACCTTTAAAAATCTGTAGAAACCACCCTCCGGGATTTTTAATAAGTTTAAGGAATGTTATACAATACAGCTAACAGACATTTACAAAAAATATTAATCTGTTAAGACAAATTGATACAAGCCTTTCTGCAAAATCTGGAGATTTTATGTTCGATAATTGAAGAAATATTTGACAATAAGTTGCGCCACGAATTTTTGGCCGCACTATAGTCTTTTCAAACTCTGGATTCTTTAATTTTTGCGGATGGGGGGGGGGGG
>NW_004797831.1:231805-240636 GCF_000002075.1 Aplysia californica
CCACACACACACAAAAGAGCAACAACAACAACAACAACAAAACAGCAAGAGCTATCGTTGACTAAAAGTAAAAGAAAACTTATAACAAGAGTAATATTTTTTCTATCCGTATTTGAATACTTGAATACTCGAATTTAGAACTGGGGTCTTAGGAAAACGGGATGATCCAAGCTTCCTCACCCCTCTTCATATGGGTCCATTTCAGTGTGCGCAGGAAGAGTAATATAACGAACACAGCATAATTCGAAACAAAAACTTCACACTACGAAACACCAAACGAAACTAGGCATGATTCATAAAGCGATCTGACTGGTCTGGGTGTTTACTGCTATTTACGGCGATTCTGGGAGAATTAAATTACACGGAGCGTACACTGAGCCAACGGTTTCTGTTTGCACACGCCTGTCTCCCTTCTCCCCCCTCCCCTCGCTTCCCCCCCCTGCCCTTTCCCCTCCCCCTTGTCCCTTCTTTCCGCAGTTGCAGCTCAATCTGAGACCAGATCTAACCCCAATCTATGCTTTCAAACATGGTTTTGTTTCTAATAAGTTTATAGTAATACTTTTGAATCTATTATATTTTTTACGCTGTCTTTCTATATGCGTGTATGACTGGCTCTTTATTCATTACACGTCGATCACAATCAACCTCATGTTCGGTCATGACAAACCCTTCCTTCTTTGCAACCTATTCGATGTCACTGCCACAATGGCACGGGTGACAGAGGAGAATATTAATCTGTCACTTCGAAACATCAATACAAGAGCCTCTAACCACTGACATTCTTAGCAAGTGCGGGCCTTTACAAGCAGGGTTGAAAAAGCCGACACCTAAATGATTCATATTGTGTCCATGTGGAAGTAAAGCAATAAAGAAAGTGTTGGATTGGAATCCACAAGGTAAGAGATCAAGGGGAAGACCGCGTGGAACCAGGAGAAGAATCACAGAAATTGATTTACAGAAAAGTAGGAAGACATGGAATAAAATCAAGAGGTTAGCCCTGGATAGAAAAAGATGGAAAGCGTTTGTCCGTGGCCTATACCCTGATGCAGGGTGAGAAAGGCAATGATGATGATGATGATGATGATGATGATGATGATGATGATGATGATGATGATGTAAAGCACTAACAATGAGCCTACAAGTCTGGTCGTGGTGTGATCCTCAGAGTGCCCCAGTCTACTCACCATCAACCCAGCGTCTGGTGCGGTCGCCAGTAGCTTTTGTCGGAGGTCTGTAAGGCCTAGGGACGCCACTGGAGTTGCAGCAGTGACGTAAGCATAACCGGAACAAGTAAAACGAGGCCACGCTCAAACCTGGAAGCCAACAAGAAATTACCTGTATTACCTGTCCTGGGCAACAACGTCATTGCACACCGGACAGGTCCATAAGTGCTCAGTTCCCCCCAGCACCATAGCCCGCAAGGTATCTATACTGATTGTTCCGGTGGCTGTCTGATTATGTCGACGTCTTTCCTTTCCAGATAATCATTCCTTTCTTCCTTCTCCCCTCTCTATCCCCATTTCCCGCATCCTAATGATTGCGTGGTGTTCTTCTGTGACAACAAGATTCTGTCTTCAACAAGAAATGGGTGTACATTCGCATACGGGCATTTACATTTGCTGTAATGGCTTGATGAAGCCCACGTGGGACGCTCACTGTTAAAATCTATCAAGAAACGACAAATGCAGTTTTTGGGACACCTGAATAGACATAAAGGTCTTGAACATCTAGCTCTCACTGGCTTAATCGAAGGCAAACAAGACAGGGGTAGACCCAGAGCAACCTACTGAGGGAACCTAGACCAATGGGTAACGGGGAAAGATCAGGGAAACGTAGCTTTTTTAAGAGCATCCTAGCAAGGGAATGAATGGAGAACCATGATCGCCGATGTCTGTCGAAGATCTGACACTGGACGGTGATGATGATAATGGCATGCTTTCCCAAGACTTATTTCGTTTGGGTTTTTTAAAACCTGTTAGTGTCAGTATGTCTGTTTGTCTACTGGCTTCCGCCAGAGTCTCTCTGGTTTGTCTGTCTCGCACTCTATCTGTCCGATTGTCTTTATCTCCACCCACATCTGCCCCCTTTACTCTCACAGCTGCTCATCGATTTCTCCAGCCCACGCCAACACCGTTGTTGTCTCTTGAGTAGTGCACACACTTGCTCGGATTGCATTCTAAAGACTTTTGATATCTTTTTCTATTCTCCATTTTCCATCACACGCACACACATACGCACACACAGACACACACAGACACACACACACACACACACACACACACACACACACACACACACACACACACACACACACACACACATGTACGAGCACGCGCACACACAGAGATCCACACTTACACTCATACACTCAAACACACAAACACACACGCACACACACGCACACACACACACACACACACACACACACACACACACGCACACACACACACGCGCACACACACACATACAGATCTATTTATTTAAGTGGGAGGTGTAAAATGCCTTACACATACCCATCACCAAGCGCAAGGACAACTAAAGTTATTTTTTCCCCACCATTCCGGACACTGGACATTCTCCTGAAAAATCATTGTGCGATTTACATAAATTGAGTACATGGCAGAAAAGGCACCAATAAAGCTAGAAACACAGTTTTCTTTTTGTCTCAATTAGTTCTTCTCTATTGCATAGCATTTTTTGTTTTAGACCATTGCTTTTCAAAAACACGGGCACAGAAGTCCCACTCTAGTGACACATTTATAACTGCCATACCAACCAGGGAAAGCCAAACCCACAAAGTTCCTCGGAAACAGAAACACACTTGTCCAGAGTTGTCCTCAATGGGTTTTTCTGCGACTTCCCTTTCCCCCTTTAGTGTATAACGAGGCTAAACCAGAACGGAAGTGATATCATTTGGCAGTGGATTATCAGATTATACGTTATGAGACAGACAGTTGCTGGACAACAGAATCTAAACATTAACAAACAAAAGATTCTCATCATCATCATCATCATCATCCGGTGCCTTGCCGACTGGCGTGGGCGATCATGGACCTCCACTTCACTCTTTCATGCGCTGCAGCAATGGTGTCTGTTGTTCTTGCTGCTCCTAGCCATGTTGTCAACTTGTCCAGTATCTTTTCCCTCTGTCTGCCTCTGCCTCTCTTTCCATCAAACTTGTTGTTACAATATTCTCTAATGCTTCTTTCCGCATTGGGTGTCCGAAGAAATTTGCCTGTCGCTTTCTTATATTCGTGATAAGTTGTCTTCTATAATTTGCTTCTACCAGGACATCTTCATTTGTTTTTCTAGCTCTCCATGGGATACGTACCATGCGTCTTATGAACCACAAATCTGTCGCTAAAATTGTTCTTTCCAGATGTTTATTGATTGTCCACGCTTCGCATCCGTATAATAGGATTGGCTCAATGTAACTTTTCAGTACTCTTTTTCTCGTTTCCAGTAACAGATTAATTGTTTTTGCTTGGCAGATTCTAGACATTAGCAAACAACATTCTTAGACACAGACTTTCAGACAACAAGTTCACAGTCACAGACAACATTCTCAAACAGACTTTCAGACTTCAAAGTATGGTGAGGCAACGAATTCTGCAACACCATAGAACATTTTGAGACAGAAGATTCTCAGATTCTAAGACAACAAAACTCTCACCTAGACCAATGAGAGTCCCGAGGAAGCCGGCCAGCAAATCTCTGCCTGTTCTGTCCGGCTCTGACTCTGGTGGAGTCACGTGAGGCGACACAACACATTTACAGTGGCTGTACTCCATAGTGGGGCAGAGGCTGGGGGATGTTAGGGACAGGATATCCTGAAACCGGGAAACAGAGCAGATTTACAGTGAAATGTTGTTGTTGTTGTTGCTGTTGTTGTTGTTGTTGTTGTTGTTGTTCTTCTTCTTCTTCTTCTTCTTCTTCTTCTTCTTCTTCTTCTTCTTCTTCTTCTACGTCATCAACTGTGGTTCGCCGCCCATTTCTCTGCTCGGAAGCCACTGTTTAATGTGAAGCAGATGTACATGTATAGGGAGTAGTGATCATTACATTTAGTTCTCTTTCACGGTGTCATTCAATTATTGTGAGGCAGCGTGGTGACATCAGGCGCTCGTCAAAATAATAAAATTAAAGAAACTGGCACTTTTCCGCAGGCTTGTGAATTTTTATCGAAATTTTCGTTGGTTTGTTTTTTTTGCTCAACACCTTTCATGCCCATTAAAGAACACATTTCTGTGTGAATTTTACTGTAAAACGTTGATTAAAGGGACAAAAGGGTAAATTTTCAGTTTCTACGGACTCTCAAGCTAAAGAAATAACTCATCTTTGGCAGCCATTTTCTCACTAGCTTTACTTCTGAAACCAGGTGACCCACGCCTCCTTCATTCGCAAATATCTCGACTTGTATTCAAGATAAAAAAGAATTTTTTTTCATCCAAAGCAAGATATATGGACAAGCTTTAATATGATACGAATAACTCTACATGCCCCAAAATAGACGAGAGCCTGACTCCACCGCCTGATTAGCGACACAATTGGAGAATGAAAAAACAACAACCCTTGAGCACAATCGATACAATAACACGATAAAGAGCGGGAAATTACAGTAAGACTGTCAACATTGGATAGATTGATCGCTTCATATGCTTTCCTTCCTCATCGACACACGCTGATGAGGATAGCCTACTGTATTCCAACAGACAGGAAAACAGAAATGCTCTCTATTAAAAGATCAGTTTCTCAATGTAGGGATCCAACTCGTAACTTTTGCGTGAAAAGCATTAGACCACAGGCGTCAGAACACTGGTGTAACTCTCCCCAAAACTTTGATGTCAAGAGAAGAAACAGATCATAAAATGTAGTCAAAATGTTTATGAAGTTATTAACAGAGCAGTGTATCCATATAGTAAACCGAATTTCGGAATGTTTCTCCGTGAGTTCAGCTAGTAACTTGCTGTTTTACGATGCAGGTGGCCATGTTTAAATTCTCGAACTTTCATGACGTCCAAATGGCTCGGTTCTGTCAGAAACGGACGGAAATAGGAAGTTTCGCCTTTTAGATAGCCATATCGTGTTGAAAGAGCCGATAAAATACATACCGTACTGTATTGACAGTAAAAACAGGTCTCTTATCCGCTGTTTTCCTCTAAGACGGCTACAGAAAAGTTGCGTTAGTTTCTTTTCCCGAGTTGCTACAGTCCGAATCAGTTCCAGACAAGATACTGTTCGTCATCGATTTTATTACATGGAAGCTACAACTCGACAACATGACTACAATAAAGACAATAACAACAACAAGTATGAATAAAGACGACAAAAACAACATTTAACGACTCAACAACAATATCTGAGACCCCCCTCTCCTGGAACTCACAAAAGGATTTCCGTACATCCCGGGATGCCAGTGAGTGCCAGGACTCCCAGTAGCAGGACGTCCGCCCCCTGAAGGATTCCCAGAAACAGGACCACTCGAGGGATTCCAAAATACAGGGCCACTTGACGGATTCCCAGAAACAGGACTGCCAGGTGGATTCCCAGAAACAGGACTGCCTGGTGGATTCCAAGAAACAGGGCTACCTAATGGATTCCCAGAAACAGGGCTTCCTGATGGATTCCCAGAAACAGGGCCACTTGACGGATTCCCAGAAACAGGGCTACCTGATGGATTCCCAGAAACAGGGCCACTCGAGGGATTCCAAGAAACAGGGCTGCCTGATGGATTCCCAGCAACAGGGCCACCACTCGACGGACTTCCTGAAATAGGACCACCTGAAGGAGCCCCCCAAAGAGGGCCACCGCCGCCACTAGGGGTCCCTGAACCTCCAGTACCGGGGTGCCCCGAAGAGTTAGGATTTCCTGTACCAGGTCGACCCACTCCTGTCACAGGGCCACTGGCGCCACCTACAGGACTTTTGGCTGGGATTCTGCCGTGGGGAAAAAAGGGAAACAAAACTTGGTATACACTGATGCTAACTTTAGTAATACATGTACTTGTACGATACGAATATCGCTACAATTTGAACTCAGAAGTAATCAATATTATAGTTATCCTTAAAATCCCACCACAAACCAGCCATTGCAGATTTAAACATTGAAAAAAACCCAAACTATCGCTCAAAGACATTATAAAATTCTGTTTGAGGAGGATTGCATTTCGAGATTTTTGTACCTGAACGACAATGTGCAAGCTAGAATTCATATGCTGGATATATTAATAACTATTTATTTGGTGTGTGTGTGTGGGGTGGGGGTGGGGTGGGGTGGGGGTGGGGGGGGGTATTCTCCCTGCTTTCTTTTTCAGCCCTTTTCTCTTTTCTTCACTTCATTTCTTTTCGGTGTTGCTATCTAGGAAAAATCTGTGTACTGTGGGCTGTATCTCGAAGACGCTGTCGACATATAAACTAACCACGAAACAAAACAACCACAGTAACCATAGTACGCCAAACTGACGCCGCCCCCCCCCCCCACCGAATATCTCACTTGTTCCGATAGCCACAGGTCAGACCTTGCCAGCCGTCGACACAGCTACAGGTGAAGCCCAGGAAACCATTCACGCAGATCCCGCCATTCTTGCAGGGGCTGGACGCGCAGAAGTCAAACCCTGCAACATAACACAACAGTGTCGTATGATTCAGACACGCTTGTTTTCACATATCAGTATCACTGAACTAATACGAGCCGTATGATTCAGACACGCTTGTTTTCACATATCAGTACCACTGAACTAATATGAGTCGTATGATTCATGCACGCTTGTTTTCACATATCAGTATCACTGAACTAATACGAGGCGTATGATTCATGCACGAGTGTTTTCACATATCAGTACCGTACCACTGAACTAATACGAGTCATATGATTCATGCACGCTTGTTTTCACAAATTAGTAACTCGAAACCAGTAAGTGTCTTATGACTCAAGCACACTTGTTTTACACATCAGTAACATGGTACTAATAAATGTCTAAAGCCCCATTTACAGGTACAGTTCACTGATCGACAAACTGTTGGATATCGAAAGAATGGCGGGGATCCTGTCAACTTCCCGGTAAAACTGAGCGTGGAAACGAGCAATCCTCTCGATATCGAAGGGTTCTCAGTCCAGCCACCAGATACCCGGCGAAACCAGAAATTTTTCCGACCGGCGAACTGAAGGCCTGACGACGAGGGAGCGGCTTCTTTGATGTTGCCCCAGGCGGAGTTGAAAATGCATTAAAAAGATTTCTTAAATATTGGTCAAATAAAAAAAAACCCGACAGATTTTCGTGATCAGCGATCCAAAATTAGTCAAATTCAAGTGAGTAACAAAATTTAATGCGGATTACCGAGTTAATTTTTCTGTGTGTTTTGTGTGTTTTGTCAAGGACTGACACTTTAAGGATAAAAAAGAACCTTTACGTCTAAATGGAACTTCTCTAGTCGACAAACTTTCAGTTCAACGATGACCCAGATCTAGAGTCTGTTGGTCAAACTGTCAGTTTGTCGATGAATGAACTGTACCTGTAAAGGGACCCTTATACCTAAGGCCGGCGGTACTTGTTTTCCCAATAATTTAGTGACATGGTACCAATGAGTATCTTATAACTCAAGCACACTATTATTTTCACATATCAGTAACCCGGTACCAAATTAGGATATAATATAATGTACCGATCCATCTTTCATCAATGAGCATTGCTGCCCTTAGGGTAATTTCAGCTTACCCCCCCCCCCCCCCCCCCCCCCCCTCAACCCCCTTTTTTATAGGCGAGTTGGGTTTTTAAAAAATTGTAATAGAAAAATCCAAAGTCAACTTAGAAAGCTCATACCAGGCTCACAGTTCCCCAGACATCTCCCAAATGTAGAGTAATATTTATTACTTTATGAGCTCAGTTATTAAGCACTTTTTGGTTCGAATCCCTTAGGTGTGCATACACCCATTCTTTGGAGAAATTGTAAAAGAAAACAAACAAACAAAAATAAAACCCCTCTGGTCCTCGAATGTGCAACAACTACAGATTAACTAGCCTCTTGAAGTTGGCAAAACTGGGTACTGGCTATGAAGATGTTGGCAAGCACTGTGCGATAAGATAAGATAAGATAAGATAAGATAAGATAAGATAAGATAAGACAAGATAAGACAAGATAAGACAAGATAAGACAAGATAAGATGATACTTTATTGGCCTTACAGGAATGATCAAATTACATGTAGATATACATATATTTTGAATTACATTGCTTTCCTAAAAAAAAAGAAGAAAGAAAACAGTATGAAGAGAAAAGTAAAGCTGACAATAATACACATTTCACATCAGATGCATCTTTCAACCAAATGCATATTAGTATCGAAAGAGGTTCAGAACCAGGTGGGCATAACGAAGAGCACAGGGAAAAACGATGGTAGTCACAAACTGGAAATTGTAAAGGTGCCAATTTTAAAAGATTGTGAACTCATAACTTCATATTTGTTTGACCGGTTGTATAATAAATATTGTTAAGGTGTTGTTGAATGGTAAATCTAACAACATTAATAAACCAACACTTGAACAGAAATACCGTTATGAGTCAACCAGCGTTCAAAATTGGTACCCTCACGATTTTCAGTTTGTGACTACCGTCGTTTTTCCCGTGTAGTATTGAGTACCTGTCTGACACAGCGTTCCAGTAAAGCCTGGCGCACACTGGCAGGTGAAAGAGGCGACGTGGTTCAGACAGACGGCGCCGTTCATGCAAGGGCGTGGCAAACACTCGTTGATGTCTGGTGGGGAAGACACGACAAGGTAGACACGTACATTGTTAGGACATAACTTGTGTACACGTATACATAGGACAAAAGATGGGT
>NW_004797831.1:241220-247742 GCF_000002075.1 Aplysia californica
TTATACATAGGACAATAGATGGGTACACATATACATAGGACAATAGATGGCTACACTTATACATAGTTAGGTCAATAGATGGCTACACTTATACATAGGACAATAGATGGCTACACTTATACATAGTTAGGACAATAGATGGCTACACTTATACATAGGACAATAGATGGCTTCACTTATACATAGGACAAAAGATGGGTACTCTTATATATAATCGACACTTGGTCGCTTTTCGAATGGCTGTTGCCCGTGACGAGAATATCTTCTTAAGATAAGGTCGTCTCGCAGTTGCTGCATGTCCGATCCCACTGTGACCCACAAAAACAGACCCGTTTGATTTTGGAGATTCGGATCGGTTCGTCAAAGAATCGGAATAAACTAGGGAAATCAAGGACGATCAGTATCTCATTGGGGTTTTTCTTCACGGTCCAGAAAAATCGGACGAGATAGGCATGGATGTCTCTAGCTATTATCGAAGATAGTTCATCCCAAGATACACCAGTCCATGAATAAAAGAGTTCTTAACAGTCAAAGCATATATTTTAGGATGTCATCAATGGCGCTGAAAGAAAAACGCTCTGTTTTTGTTTGTTTATTTGTTTGTTTGTTTGTTGTTGTTTTTTTAACGATCGTTTCATCCAAATCTTTCTATTCACCAGATTACGTACCTCCCCAACAATAGCACAAAAAAGCACTATAATATTGATGACGCGTTCAACTTTTCTGAGGACGTTTTATGGTATCTCAAAGAGACGGAGTGACCCAGTGAACCATCTTGCTGTGTGTGTCCTTTGCTACTAGACTCTACTACACACAATAGAGTTAGCGGTCTTTACACCCTAAAGACGCCACCCAATCATTTAATCAAACACAGACCCAGTCCAGCATAACATGAAGCATAGACCAAGGTTCTCTAATAATATCATTATATGGGTTAAACAGTAACTGTTTAACTTTAACAAACAACTGTTGTTTTGATTGATTTGTACTGTAGCCATCAAATATATTGCGCAGAAATACAAATGAGGGAGAACGAGAGCGAAAGCAATAGCGAGAGAGGGGGAGAAAGAGGGAGAGAGAGAGAAACAGAAAAACAGAGAAACAGAGAGAGAGAGAGAAGAGAGAGAGAGAGAGAGAGAGAGAGAGAGAGAGAGAGAGAGAGAGAGAGAGAAAGGGGTGGGGGTGGGGCAGTTATAGTAATAACAAGGATAATACATTCAAAATTGTAATTATAATTGTAGACGTAATGCGCCTCCCTTCGTCACAATTTAGACCTAAAAATAACTATGATATAGGAGCGGCCATGTTGTTTTGAAAGCATGTTTTTTTTTTCATCTTAGTGTTTCAAATAGAGATGTGACCTGTCTTGCAGTACACAATTGGTCGCTTTTAAGTAGAAGGGGGCTATCCCGAAAAAAGCTGTTTTGAGAAAATCGAAGGCAAAGTTTTTGCCCCTTGTTCAGTTTCTTTAAAAGACAAGGAGAATTTTCTCCCTAACCAAACAAATATACACAACAATGAAGTCAAACTTCTCCTATGGGTAGGGCAATGCCCACTTTTGGTGTAGGTCAAGATTTCTGGAAAGTCCCGAATTCTGGGTTAGCCCGCTTGTCCTTAAAAGCGACCCAATTTTGAATGAGATGACGAGCCGTTGGTTGGCTGAGCGAGCACTGACCAGTGTGGCAGTTCTTGTCCGTGTAGCCGGGCGGGCAGAGACAGGTGTAGTCGTTGACCTGGTCCACACACAGCGCGCCATTCTCACACGGCCTGGAGCTGCAGTCGTCGATGTCTGAACACGTGACGTCACGCGACAGAGAGGCAGCCGGAAGAGTTAGTTTTAGTAAGAGTTTTACGGCACTTGCAACACAATACGGTATAAAAGTGACAATAGTTGTTTGATAGGAAAGAAGGAGCAAACCACACCAGAGCACCCGCCAACCAGAAGAGAATATTCTTGTCATATTACAATCGTTTCAACTTTTTTCTTTGTCGACAACTCCCCCCTCCCCCCTCCTTTAAAAAAAAAGGATGGATGTACAATTTTGTTTTGAGAGATTTACCATCAGAATCAACAAAATAAAGTCCGGTTCCTGGGAATCATGAGAAAGAATAGGCTGTAATGACCACAACAGACAACGAAACACAATTGTCCACAAGCACACTACAACTAACAACAATCAACCTCTCTCCCTACACGAAGACCAGAGAGATTCTGACAGAGGATAATAATTTTGTATGATCGGTTTATGTTTAGGATCGTATCTTACCAATGTCCTTTCTTTGTTGTAAATGTTATACATCCATTACGTATCCAGACTCTATCCATTTTGTGTTGAGGCTGCTAAGAAATTTAGATTGTGACATGACAATGACAATGACAACCTTTATTCATCTCGCAAAGAGAAATTTGTCTTGGTCGTTAACAATGGCAGTAGACGTTACAAAGGTTAGGTGCACACATGCACACGCCCGCGAGACAGGACTTTAGTAAATACATGTCTTACGCGCTGGAACAACCCTCTCCGTTACCCCTCTCTCTCTCTCTCTCTCTCTCTCTCTCTCTCTCTCTCTCTCTCTCTCTCTCTCTCTCTATATATATATATATATATCGCTCTCTCTCTCTCTTTACGCCAGAAACAAACACATGATTCACGTTCGAGATGTTTAAAATAAAGGTCATTTTACGCTACGCCAAGAGCACAAAATGTGAGGAGTTTAGCTTTACCAGTGGAGCAGTTCTTGTCTGTGTAGCCCGGGGCGCAGACACAGTTGTAGTCGTTGACCTGGTCCACGCAGGTCGAGCCGAACTGACACGGGTCTGGGCTGCAGTCATCGATATCTGGGGACGGGTAGGAAGAAGGGGGGGGGGGGGGGGCGCAGATCCAGTACGAGTTGCAATGCCGATTTCGCAAAATTCATATCACAAAGAGATTTTGCGTTGAGTTTATGAGACATAACATCACGTCACTTCCGTTGTATGACCAACTTTTCCTGTATTTCAGCTCTCCTACACACACCCTGGACATGCGATTGACAGTCCTAACATATCACGTGGGCTGATGTTTGTAATATAATCTATGTCAGAAAAGGGAGGGCGGTTGTATGTCCATGACATCTGTATAAGCTGAGTACGTAATAGTGTCGACCAAGGGTGTGTTAATTGCTGACGTCATATTAGTACAGTGTTCAGCGGTAGATCAAGCCTACACACTTCTATTCCGTTGTGTGGGGGATAGGGGAGTGTGCAGTCGCGTGGATGCCTGCATCCTGTATTTTCCCCTCGTATGTCAGCGCGCTTTCTCGTCAACAGAGATTACTCACAACGCAACAGCTTGCCAAAGTTCTGCAACGTTAGGTCCAGATAAATTTGCAGTAGAGAGTGGACCATGGCTGAGCAAAAGAAGCGCGAAGACTTCTCGTTTGAGGACAAAGAAGAACAAAAACCAGGCGGTTCCTAGCAGATGTAAACTTTTAAAAAATCAATGTCGAAAACCAAAATCTCCAGGTGCGTCGGTAGCTCAATGGTAAAGGTACCGGACCCGTAATCGTGACACGGTCGACATTGTGGGTTCGGGGATTCAAGCCTTAGCTCAGTCCGACACTGTGTCCTTGAAAAAAGGCACTTAACACAAGATTTCCAATTCGGCTTGGCCCTGTCAGAGATAGATGTTAAATTCGAGAGTCCCACCCCTTAAATAACCCCACAGTAACCCCACAGTGTTGCAAAGGGGGGGGGGGGGGGGGGGAGGGCGCATTTCGAAAATTCTAATCTGCGAGACAATGAACCCACTGTGGCATAGGGGGCATAATATATGTACAATTTATTCCCAATTGTCCAGCTTTGTCTGCCTCCCTTGAATAAAGCTTGAAATTCGTAGCCAACATAGCAAAGTTCGTTCATAACGAAAAATAAATCCGCGTTGTGCGCACTAGACTGCACATTATAATTCTTATGGGTTCGACCTTTGAATAATTTTCAGAAGTAATCACGCACTCCTCTGGTCCCAAAAATTAAAAGAAGGTAGATCTAGCATTCGATGTTCTTAAGAGCATAACAGAGAAGGGTTTTCGTGATTTAAAGCTTAACAATTATTGATAAATAAATTTTCAATCACTATATTTCGTTATAAAATACTCCAGCATTGAGTCACTGCTTTCCAATTCCACTTTTAGAAAATGAGAGCGTCCACTGTCCACCAAAAGCTGCTTGGATAAAGGTAAACGTGAATCCCCAAAATTTTGGGGGGGGGTATGGGGGGGGGGGGTAAGGGCAACAACGGCTATGAGTGGTTAGTTAGTTTAGTCCCACAATAATGTCAATTTAGGTGGTCGCTGCACATCCAATTTTTCCCACGCGTTCTAGTTTATTCTGTTCACCTATTTTGTTTTTCGGAAACATTAATTTTTAAATTCACGATCAGTTTCGGGCACGCCTATTTTTTATTTGTTATGTTTCTGGTGGCGCTTATCTTTGCGTCACTTTTCAGTTTCAGCACGCACTTCAAACCTCTCCTCTAAGCTTCAAAGTCAATACTCTCTTACAACGCAAACAGTTCTGTAGAAACAAAACCGTACCAGTGGAGCAGTTTTTGTCTGTGTATCCAGGCACACATGTACACGTGTAGTCGTTGACCTGGTCAGTACATGTAGCTCCGTTCTGACACGGGTCTGGACTACAGTCATCGATGTCTGCGGGGATTCAGAAACGTGAGAACCGTGGTCTTAAGTCATTTATAAGAAAAAGGAAAAATGCTAAAGTATAATAATAGAGCAGGATATTTGAAAAGCCTGTACAGAGATTTATCATCTTTGAGGGAGATCATGATGAGCAAATGTTGGTGTCAAAGACAGGCAGACAGACGGTGAAGATTGACTTTTTGACACAGACAGACAGAAGGTCAGGCTTGGCTTTTAGTTTTAATTTTAGTAGAATTTTTACGGCGTTCGCAACTGCATAAGGTCATATTAGCCCCAAGGGGTGGATGTCAACAGAGAAGTCCATACAGGGAATCAGGCTTACACTGCTGACCTCTCTAGATTCAACAGCACAAAGTCTGCTTCGACTATCAAGGCACCCCAGAAATAGCAGGTCACAAGAGAGAGACAAACATACAAAAGATGTAGAGGAAAAAATGACGATAGTAAGGATAAGGAATGAAAAGGTAGCAATTCCCCGAATGCAGTTCAGGCACTTTTATGAGCATGACATTGATGAATCAGCCCATTTACAATTTTACTGTGCTTAAAAACAGGTTAATGTCCCGCCCCCTCCCCCCCCCTTGGGAATGGCCTAAAGACACCTCGGCTAGTAGCACCGCCCTGGGGGGTAAGGATTGGCTTCGTAACGAGAGACAGATAGATGATTAGCTTTTTACTGAGACAGACAATAAGGATTCAGTTTGTAATGAGAAACAGGCAGACAGTGAAGATTGGCCTTTGTAATGAGAGAAAGGCAGACCGTGAGGATTGACTGTTTAGTAAGAAACAGTCTTTGTTCTGTGCTCAGACACTACTGTAAGAGACACCAGACCTCCATTTGTGGGATGATAACAAGAGAAAGAAAAAAAAAAGAAGTAAGTGGAAGAGGGGCTGGATTGGAGAGAGATTCAAGATGTGGTGTGATGACCTCGAACACGAGGAAGAGGAGGACGAGGAGGGGGAGGAGGAAGAGGAGAGGGAGGAGGAGGAGGAGAAGAAGGAAGGGGTCGACGACAATGACGACGATGACGACGAGGAAGAAATGAAGAGGGGGGAGAGGAGAGCAGAAGGAGGAGGAAGGTCAGAAAGAATGAAAGAGGAGAAAGAAGAGCTGTGAAACTGGAAACGCAAGAGAAAAGCAGGATGCTCAGAAAAGTAAATAGAAAGAGGCGGCAGGGAATTTTCAGCTCTACTTTGTCTATGTAGGTCAGTGAAACCCTGGACATTCTTTGCCAACAGTCGTACCAGTGGAGCAGTTTTTGTCTGTGTATCCAGGCACACACGTACACGTGTAGTCGTTGACCTGGTCAGTACATGTAGCTCCGTTCTGACACGGGTCTGGACTACAGTCATCGATGTCTGAGTGAGAGAAGACAGAGTACGAAAGCTTTCCCCTTTAAGATGTAGAAAAGGCATGGAAACAAACAGAGTTATGATTCCCCATCCAAAACAACCCTGCCCCCCCTCCCCCTCAACGACATCCTTCCCCAGCACCAGCTCCAGCCCCAGCAGCGACATCAACACCAACAAGAACACCAGCAACAACGATAACACCACCACCACAACCACCAGCAACAACGATAACACCACCACCACCACCATCACCACCACCAGCAACAACAACAACACCACCACCACCACCACCAGCAACAACAACAACACCAACAACAACACCAGCAACAACGATAGCACAAACAACAACAACAACAACAACAACAACAACACCAACACCAGCAGCACAAACTTTAACAGAAGTAACAACAACATATTATGTCGCGTGTTTCTAGAGTGAATCTGACTGTTCCCCAACCGCCCCCCCCCCCT
>NW_004797831.1:248787-253099 GCF_000002075.1 Aplysia californica
CCCCCCTTCCCCAATTCTCTTTCTTTTTCTTCCTAATCATCTTTCTTTCTCTTTCCACTTTCTCTCTTATTAGTTTTACTTACATTGCATTAACCAAGACGAAAATAAAAAATAAAAATATGGCCCTGCAATTTTGTTAAAAAATTATGATTTTTAACAGAAAACAAGTTACTTTCTTAGGAAAAATTATGCCATGTGAGTCCTTATTAAAAGAGCACACATTTCATCAGTCTATCTGAGTGTAAATTTAAAGAAGAGCTTGTCAGATGACATTTATTTTAAAGTTTAGTTCTTTAAACCCAGTACACTAAGGCAGTTATACAATATTTATTATGGATATGCATTTTCAGTCGCAGGTTTCTGTGCTCTTTTTAAAAATGAAATACCCATTTATTGTGCAGTCAAAAATTCGTGGCGCAATTTATCCTCAAATATCTTTTCAACGAGTGAATCGTTGTCATCAATACTTTGCACTGTAGTTTGTATCAATTTGTTTTAAGTTAATAATATTTTTCCACGACAATTGAGGCAAAATTTTAAAAAAAAAAAAATTCTCAAAACATGCGTTCAGTAAGCATAATAGAAAACCTGGTGAACTTGCTTTCTAAAGATATATTATTATATTTAAATATGTAGATACCACCCACTGGGATTTTTTGAATTACTGTTTATTAAGCGATTTTCTAGAAAACAGCTACCAGGTGTTTATAAAAGTATTGTCTTGTGAAGACAAATTGATGCAACTCATCTTCTGACAGACAACAGTAGGGGCGAAACTGGGATTTTCTTCATATCTATAAGGACGTTCTGAAGTCATGTCTCCCGTTCCTGCAAGAAGAGAGACAGCAGCGGGGGAAATAGTGTGACATCAACGTAAGCCTCGGGGCCACTGATTTCAGGCGTAAGTTTGAAGTATTGCCTTGTGGCAAACGATTGTGTGAAAGAAGACAACTTGCTGTTCACTGTAGACAAGGTGAAAGATCATGCTTGTTTCCCCTAGGTGCGATTTTAGACACACCTGTAGGCAGGTGCTGTGAGAGAGATATAGAAGGAGAGAGAGAGAGAGAGAGAGAGAGAGAGAGAGAGAGAGAGAGAGAGAGAGGGAGGGGGGGAGAAAGAAAGAAAGAAAGAAAGAAAGAAAGAAAGAAAGAAAGAGAGAGAGAGAGAGAGAGAGAGAGAGAAAGAGAGAGGCAGAGATAGAGAGGGGGGAAGACAGAGAGAATTATAGAGAGTCAAAGAGAGATATAGAAGGCGTGAGAGGGGAGAGAGAGAGATAGAAAGAGAGAGAGAGAGAAAGAGAGAAAGAGAGAGAGAGGGGGGCAGAGAGAAAGATAGAGAGTCAAAGAGAGATATAGAAGGAGTGAGAGGGGAGAGAGAGAGAGAGAGAGAAAGAGAGAGAGAGAGAGAGAGGGGGGTGGGGGTGGGGAGAAAGGTTTCTCTTTGACAAGTGGGGAGGAGTCGCAGAGAGATTAGATAAAAGTGATTCTGTAATGATTTGAAGCGCAAATACTAGCTTCTGGCATATGGTTATGGGAAAGGAGAAGACTGCTTGTATTTCACCGAAGCCAAAGCAAATTAATATTGAGCTCCCTTCTTCCAGAGATACGATCAGCAGATATATATGCCGGCAAGTGGGGAGGTGAGAGAGGACGTCCTACCTGTAGAGCATGTTTTGTCGGTGAAACCCGGCACACAGAGACACAGGAAGTTGTTGACCTGATCCACACACGTGCCGCCATTTTGACATGGACGTGAGGCACAGTCGTCTATGTCTGTGTGGGAGGAACATCGTTTTGTCCAAACCAGTCTGCGTTTATCAGCCGTTTTTGTTTGCCAACGCCAACTTTTACCACATTTAAGAGACTAAAACTTGTGTATCGGCCACGTTTGCCACATTTAAGAGGCTAAAACTTTCGGACATGCCACGTTTGCCACATTTAAGAGGCTAAAACTTTCGGACATGCCACGTTTGCCACATTTAAGAGGCTAAAACTTTCGGACAGGCCACTTTGCCACATTTAAGAGGCTAAAACTTTCGGACAGGCCACGTTTGCCACATTTAAGAGACTTAAATCTTTGTATCGACCACTTTTACCACATTCAAAAGGTTAAAACTTTCGCACCAGCCACTTTTGCCCCATTTAAGAGGCTAAAACTTTCGCACCGGTACCTGCTTGAATTTCCTAGCAAAGGCATGAAAAAGAACGCGTACCGCCACCCGCAGGATCCCCTCTGCCCACCACAATATTATCAAATATTAGTCACCCTCTGTTGTGCGGGTACCGCCCACCGCCCAGGTTGGCGGGCACTGGCCTAAAGTATCCACCTTGAAGTTAACCTATTAGTAAGTGGCGACATCTAATCTGGGACTGAGGTCAACACCTTAAAAAAATACAGATTGATCTTTGTGTCATTGGATTGTGAGACACCGAGCAATCAGAGCTACAAAAAGGTGTCTAGAAATATTATAACAAACACTACGTCTTCGACACTTAACCAACAAATGACCAAATAGCACAAAACTATTTTTGAGGAGTTAAGCTGAATAAACGCCAATGCTTGTTTAGATTTCATAAGTATTGTTATTTTGTTTTTATTGTTATGAGACAGAGAGGGAGGGAGGGAGGGAGAAAGAGAGAGAGAGAGAAAGAGAGAGAGAGAGAGAGAGAGAGAGAGAGAGAGGGGGTGGGGTGGGAGTGAATTGATTGATAAACCAGAGATAGACACAGACAGACACAACTATAACAAAGATCACTTTTTCCATAGTTCAGAAATTGTGATTATTTTGCGATTTGCTCGATTTTTAAGACTTCTTTTTGGTGAGAACAACTGTTAACAAACTCGTATTTTCCTAAAATCTTTCCACCCCACCGAACAACGTTTAATTAGCAGAAAACAACGTTAAAGAATAATGTCGGTCGATATTTTTACTAATTTCTTCTAATTGGTACATAGTGGCGTCGGTTAGGCTACCGGACTCGTAATCGTGAGATTGCGAGTTCGGGGGTTCGAGCCTCAGCTCGGTCCGACGTTGTGTCCTTGGGAAAGGCACTTTACACGAACTTCCCACTTGGCTCGGTCCTATCGGAGACGGACGTTAAACTAGGAGGTCCCGCCCCTTAAATAACCTAATAGTGTTGATAGGGGCGTTAAACATATACCATTTTTTAATTGGTACATGTGTCTCGTACCCGTGGAGCAGTTTTTGTCAGTGTACCCAGGCACACAAACACAGCGGTAGTCATTGACCTGGTCCACACAGGAGGCGCCGTTCTGACAGGGGTCCGGGCTGCAGTCATCTATGTCTAATGATAGAAGCAGGAACGAGTTGTCTCCCGTATTATGATATGTAGTAGAACCAAAGATAGTAAATAACAAGATGGGCCACTCAGCCAAAAATGTGTCCGCAGGAAGTATGCTCTTTGCTTCAGATGGCGCTGCAGTCTGTTTTGAAGCTCTCTTTCGTTTTTCCAGAAGCAGAAATAGAAATAGCACCTCCTTGCGTGCGCAGATCGACTGCTGTTCATCAGCAGTTCGGGTTTGTTCAGTACGAAGTTTTAGTTTTTTAAAATTTTAATGACCTCTAGCCTTTCATTCTAAAGTCAAATTAAACGAAGAAAACGGAAGATATTTTTTGTCAGCGTAACAATTTTTAAAAAGCGTTCTTCCGAAATTCATTAAAAAACTTGCTAGTTTCCCTTTGATTTTTTAAACTCAAGTAGGATAACTCTGTTCGCTAAAGGTGCGCTTTTGTGAAGAGGGCGCCACCGAATTTTGAGGACACTTTTTTAATTGGCTCAAAGAGAGAAGTGGCCCCTCTTGTTATGTAGACTCTTTGGTAGAACGTAGACAGGAAATGTATAGAAAGTAAATAACAAGTGACTTAAAACTCTTCCTTCTTGGTGTAGTTCGTGAGTTAATATAGTGTTCAATTGATCGTTTTTAAGCACAAGGCGGGGGCTATCCCCAAAAATGCTATTTTGAGAAAATCGAAGGTAAAATTTTTGCCCCTTTTTCAGTTTCTTTAAAAGACAAGGAGAGTATTCTCTGTAACCAAACAAACAGACACACCAGTGAAAGCAAACTTTTCCTATAGGTAGGGCAATGCCCACTTTTGGTATAGGTCAAGATTTCTGGAAACCCCCGAAAATTGGGTTAGCCAGCTTGTCCTTAAAATCGACCAATTTATCAACAATGAACTGACACAGAAACATGCTGTCTCCCATATGTAGCAGAACGAAGACAAGAACGAACATGAAGAGTGTGTGTGTGTGTGTGTGTGTGTGTGTGTGTGTGTGTGTGTGTGTGTGTG
>NW_004797831.1:253210-261927 GCF_000002075.1 Aplysia californica
TCTCTCTCTCTCTCTCTCTCTCTCTCCCATGTGTTAGTGTGTAGGTGAATGTACGTAGGTGACGTTTCCGTCACTCTGGTTCCGCGTGTTTCTGATGATGTGTACATTATAAGTGAGAGTCACACTCACAAGCAGAAATCTTACACGCCCGCTGATTATATGTGTCACGACGTGGTGGAACCGGCGCTGTTCAGATTTTGGGCATATGGGGTTATCGGTATGATCTTAAAGCCTGTTCATTTGCCTTGTTCATACGTTGAAAACAAGACAAAATATTTGCGATTGACGGAGATCAAGGTCGCCTTCTTTCCGAGGTAAAGTTACCGCGAAAATGGCTGTCAAAGTTTGTTAACTTCCATAGTCTGAGAATCCCTGGAGACTGATAATTTACATTTTTGTGCCTTTAATCAACGTTTTTAAGTAATATCCATATAAAAATATATTTTGAAATTCACCTAAAATGTGTTGAGCCTACCCCCCCCCCCAAAAAAAAAGAAGATAAAAATTGCCCATCAGTCCAAAAAATGACGATTTCTTTTATTTCATTGTTTTGACGAGCGCCAGATTTCACCACGCTGCCTCACATATTTTCAAAATGTTCAACGCTGGAATCTGTTAAGACAATATTAAGAGTAATATACGGAAGCGTGCATATTATATTACACAGCACTGCTAGGACCCGGAACAGTGGAACGTAAGCTGCAACTCGCTACCTCAGGATTACAAAGTTCTATCAGACATTTTTGGCCGTTTCGAGTTACGAAGACCATGAGATCAGAAACCAAATGTTAAATCTGCTCTATCAAAATCGTTAGATCATTCGAAGTCATTATCAAGATATTCAAAGAATTGACTCCGAAAAAGCTTGACATTCTGTGAAACTGAACATTTTTTACGTCAAATTTCTCAAAACTAGGTACTGTGCAGATGGCACTGTGTACTTCCGAGGTAGCGAGTTGCGGCCAAAGGGAGGAAATGACAGCACAGCAAACATGTCGTCCGTGTCCGACACAAACCGTGTATCCAAACTAGGTCAGACACTTTAAAAAACAACAACCTGAAATCATGCTATTTGCAAGCGGAATCACCAATGATGATACTTTGATAAGGAGAAAGAAAGAACACTTTTAAACCTATCCGTACGTCGTGTTTTATTATCGTATCCAAACGACGTGGGGAACTCTGTGCACCACTTTCCAAAGAGGAAATTTACTCGTTAATCCGATCCGTACGCTTTGTATAGTAGTCTGTCAAAATGATTTTTTGAGAAATACTGAACGTTTCAAAGAGATCTTCATACTAGAAGTATTCTAAAATGTGAAGAATACAACCCCGTTGATAAAATGACCCCAGGGTGTACGAATAGGGTTAGGCAAAACATATTTTGAGCAATTCTGAAAGGCTATAGTGAAAAAACGATTTATTGACAAATAGTTAATAATAAATAAATAAATAAATAAATAAATAAATTTAAAAAGTGTTTGGCATAATTTGGCTGATACACGGTTAGAGTCGCACACTGACAATTTGGGTTTGTAAACATCACCAGCCGTCGGTTTCATCTTTGGCAGAATGATAGCATTTGCTCATGGTGAGACGACATATTTCATAGAACAACTTTAAAGTTGATGAACAGTTAGATCTATCTTTTAAAACAAGAAATATAGAAGTCTTAAGCCCGGTAAAACAGCCTATTTATGATGTTTTTTATCTTGGGGATTTTGTTACGCTTGTATTCTTTCCACAAGAGCATATTGGTTTAGCTGCGTTTTCAGTTTAGAGAGATTGCTCTAACAACGAACAACCCCCCCCCCCCCCCCCCCACCCCCTTTGAGTATTCTTTTTTCTTTTGCTTTGCCGCTGTTTTCGGATTAAACGTGTTCGGTTTAAAAAGACTTCGCTGCATTATAGGAAAGAGTAAATTATGTGAAGAAATACTATTTTCCTCTTACAACCGTTCTTGAAAGGGAATCAAGCAAGCAAAGAATATGGCTACATTTATGAAGCCTATAAGATACGGCAAACAAAGGGTTTAAATGATAAAAGCAGATGATGAAAACAACAAAGCAATAAAGACATAAAAATGGGACCATCGTGATGTCTACGAGCACAGAGTAAAACCGCTACTCCCATCAATGTACGAAATAGTAGGCAAGCAAAGATTAGCGTGAGATTTGAGGATACTGCTGTGATGAATATTGCTTTCTCGACAGATGGTTATGAGAAAGGAGAAGACTGCTTGTGTTTCACCGAAGCCAAAGCAAATTAATATTGAGCTCCCTTCTTCCAGAGATACGATCAGCAGATATATATGCCGGCAAGTGGGGAGGTGAGAGAGGACGTCCTACCTGTAGAGCATGTTTTGTCGGTGAAACCCGGCACACAGAGACACATGAAGTTGTTGACCTGATCCACGCACGTGCCGCCATTTTGACATGGACGTGAGGCACAGTCGTCTATGTCTGTGTGGGAGGAACATCTTTGACCTTAAACTATTTTTCTTAACGTAACACCATTATTTTTTGGCCGAATTTGGCCAACATAGTAAGTACTGATTTGCCTAGTTGTCCTTGGATTTTGAGATATCGATTGAATACGGCCTACAGCTACGAAAGTAGACTTGAATATAACACAGACCACATTTTCCACATCACGACATGGCACACTATTTGGTCAATTCTTTGTAAGGCCCGTAGTTAATGAAGTGATATATTTCTTTTAAAAAAACCCTTTACCCCTCTACACAATCCTTTGGCAAAAACCCAACTTTAGAGAATGAATCCACCCCCGGGGTGGTGCTACTGACTGAAGTGTCTTTATGCCATTCCCAAAGATCTTCTTATACACAGTAGAATTGTAATTGTCGATGGGCTGATTCATCAATGTCATGCTTATAATTGTGCTTGAACTGCAGCAGGGAACTGCTGCTTTTTCTTTCCTAACCTTACTGTTGTCATTTTTTCTCTACTTCTTTTGTATGTTTGTCACACTTTTGTGACCTGTTATTTCCGGGGTACCTTGATAGTCGAAGCAGACTTTGTGCTGTTGAAGCTAGAAAGGTGAGCAGAATAAGCCTGATTCCGGGTTCCCCGTAAGGATTTCTCTGTTGACATCCACCCCTGGGCACTCATACGACCTTATGCAGTTACGAGCGCCGTAAAACCTCTACTAAAACAGACTAAAACAAGAGAATAAGTTGGAACATCTGCTTGGTGTCTGAGAAAAAAGCATCTCGTACCAGTGGAGCAGTTTTTGTCCGTGTACCCAGGCCCACAAACACAGCGGTAGTCATTGACCTGGTCCACACAGGTGGCGCCGTTCTGACAAGGGTCCGGGCTGCAGTCATCTATGTCTAATGATAGAAGCAGGAACGAGTTGTCTCCCTTATTATATGGTCACTTTTAAGGACAAGCGGGCGAACCCAGATTTCGGGGGGGGGGGGGGTTCAAGAAATGACTTATACCAAAAGTAGGCATTGCCCTTCCTATAGGAGAAGTTTGGTTTCATTGGTGAGTATATTTGTTTGGTTTAAAAAAAACAACTCTCCTTGTCTTTTGAAGAAACTGAACAAGAGGCAAACACTTTACCTTCGATTTTCTCAAAACAGCATTTTTCAGGATAGCACCCTTGCACTTAAAAGCGACCACATGTAGTAGAATGTAGATAAGAAATGATGCATGTGATTGTAAGCCTGCATGTGTGTGTGTGTGTGTGTGTGTGTGTGTGTGTGCGCGCGCATATTTGTGTGTGTGTGTGCGCGTGTATGTGTGTACGTGGTGAAACACCAAACCAATGTGCCAGGATCTGGACAATAAATATGTATCTTATCATAAAACACAGTTATTCCTTCGTTCAAGTAGATCGCGGTGTGAATGGGATTACGAAAATATTAGCCAAACCATGGTTGGGTAACCAAGAACCTAATAATTATTTGTTGATTACTAAAACCATTGAAATAATAGAATCGTGTATATTACAAGAACAATGAAACAGAAAATGGTATTTGACCCATCGTTGTTATTATCCGATTACAAAAGTGAATCTTCTTAGGTCTCCTGTAGTTAAAGTTATGTGTATTTAAATGCACCTTTTTGACCATTGTGACTATCGTGTTGTATTCTGGTGCGTTTTCCGGTAGTGCTTTGATCGTCAGTCGAGAGTGCAAAATTGTTTTATGTTGTTTTTTTAAAAAGTGAAGATGTCTCTTGTGTGCCGTATTCTCAAGCCAATACATCAAAGTTACTGATGCCTCTTATTTGACGTGTTGTTCTGATCAAAAGAGTGCTAAAAAGAAAGGGGAAAACCTTAAGAACTTCCTACCCGTGGCACAATTTTTGTCTGTGTATCCAGGCACACATGTACACGTGTAGTCGTTGACCTGGTCAGTACATGTAGCTCCGTTCTGACACGGGTCTGGACTACAGTCGTCTATGTCTGGGTATGTGAAAGAAACATTTCATCACTCTGGTGTGTTGAAAGTGAGCACAGCTGAGTTGATAACATCCCTCCCTAACACAGCCCAGCTCCTCGTTGTTGAATGGACTATTAAAGATACCCTGCTTGTTCTGTTTTCGTAAGTGTTTTACGGCAAAAGGCCATATGAGCTTGCGGGACACATTAAACCTTATGATCAGCGACGTGGCTGAATGACAGTAGTAATAAGGAGCCAAGTAGTAGCAGTAGAAAGTCTGGACCAAGTCCAGAGGAGGGGGCAAAGGGGAGGGGGGAGGGGACTGAAAATGGAGACGAAAGCAGACGGTAAAACAGGGTTAGAGAGCAGGAAAGTTGGTGAAAGAAGGGAATTTAAGAGAAGAAAATTGAGCCTACAAGAATTTCACAGAAAAACGAAGGTTCCCAAAAATAAAAGTAACGATTAAACTTTAACGGAAACAACATCTTTCTTCAAAAACGCCGTCAAACTAGATTTATTGCTATTCTCAGGTAGGAGGAGAACAGCTCTCTGATCATTATGGTCTGGTAAAAATATACATTCGCATGTATTCTAGGTTTTTCCTTGCATTACGTCTTGTCGAGTCTATTCTATCAATTTTCACAGAAATTATTAATTAGTTTTGGCTTTGTGTTGTAAAAGAATAATTATATAGGTGTTTATACTTTATCATTTGAACAAGAATGCTAACATTACATGCGTTATCGTCTACAAAATTCTATATTGTAAAAGCGGCCGAGATGGTCAAAAAGGCATAGCCTTATTCAATCAATCACTTTGTGGGGTCCCGTAGATTTTTTTTTTATTTGGGAAAGATTTTTATTATGATCCAGGCATGACGCACACCGTGTGTAGTGTGGATCTCACATAGGGAGTTGAAACGTGTAAAGTAAATTTAGCACAAATCCCATACGATGTTTGTTAGAATTTGAGAGCAGAAAATAAAAATCGACCCGATCGCGGATTTATTAGTGCAGGGAGAAACAGGTAATAATAATGAATGATAATAAATGACATTTATATAGCGCTCAACCCCGATTACAGTACACACGCTCTGGGCGCTTTACAATACAATACAAAGTACAACAGTAATATAAAATGTGTTCTGACCAAAAGAAAATCACTCCAAATATTCATTTTATTAATTCAAAAACAGAAATGACTTCAGCTGACATTTGAATGAATCAAAAGGAATTTGATCAGTCTTAAAGTACTTGGCAATGAATTCCAGATCTTGGGGCCTTGACAATTAAATGCCCTTTCACCCATTGTTTTAAGTTTCATAGATGGTAATTAGAATTTCGTTTTGTCAGCTGATGACCTTAAACTGCGAGTTGGAGTGTACATTCTCTGCAGATTTTATAAATATGATGGAAAGAAAGAAAATAGGAGCCATCAGTCGCGTCTTCCAACTAACCACTGCGCCAAAGGGCTCAGTTACAAGTAAGGCTGTTCGAAAAATGAGGAGGAGAAAATAGCCACAGAATCCTACCCCACGTGTGAAATAGTCAGACACAATCTTCCACCTTCCTTGATTCCAAAGGTATTGGCGATGTTTCTACTTTGGAGCAGATCAAGGAAGTCAAGATCTGAACGGAGGGAAATAATACTTGGGCAATCCACTTCCTCCATGTCTACCGACCAGGAAAAGCTGTATCATGTACACTGTTGTAAGATCTACTTCCTCTATGTCTACCGCACAGACAAAGCTGTATCATGTATACTGTTGTAAGATCTACTTTCTCAATGTCTACCGACCAGGAAAAGCTGTATCGTGTATACTGTTGTGAGTTCTACTTCCTCTATGTCTACCTACCAGGAAAAGCTGTATCGTGTATACTGCTGTAAGATCTCCCTCCTCTATGTCTACCTACCAGGAAAAGCTGTATCATGTATACTGCTGTAAGATCTACTTCCTCTATGTCTACCGCCCACACAAAGCTCTATCATGTATACCGTTATATGATTGTCTGTCAAGACGCACAAGGCCATAGAGAAAATTCAAATAGTCAGTTGTATAAACTTCAAAATACTGTTTGCCACTGAACGGATTAGCTTATATTACAGAAATGACTGGACTGAACACTAAAACACATTCACAATTCGTTCTATGGCGCCACGTGTCCTTTCGGTTTCGATTAGACCAGTTCATTGTTCATGTCATGCTACGACAGTTGTTTGTTTTGGTAAGTGTTTTACGGCGCTCGCAACTACATAAGGTCATATGAGCGTGCCGGACACATTAAACATATTTTAGTTTGGTAGAAAATTTCGAATTTTCCCCAGGTGACGGCTGAAGCCTACTCTTATCGATTTTGGATCACCAAGGGATCTTTAACGTGCGCAACTTGCCCATGGGACCTCTGAGATTTGTCGCCCTTGTCCGAGACGGCTAGGTGTAGATCTTACCTCCCATAAGATCAGGAGTGTAGCGGAAAGACAGCAGTAAGAAATAGAGCCAGGGAGTAGCTGTAGAGAGGCTGCAGAAAGAGTCAGCAGCCCAGAGGACGGGGCAAAGGAGGTGAGTAGGTGGGGGAAGAAAGCGGAGACAAAAGCAGACGACAGAGCATGGTTAGAGAGCAGGAAAGAGGTGAAAGGAGACAATTTTAGATAGAAAATATTTTCGACGCTATCGAGATTCGAACCCGAGACCAATTGCATGAGAGGCGAACACCTTAACCTCAAGGCCAAGAGAGCCCCCTTAAGAATTTGGCTACTTCGGCCAATGAAACAATACGACAAAACTAAAATAAGACGATGGTCACCAAGACATGGATGTACGTGTACCTGTCATACAGTTTTTGTCCGTGTAGCCGGGTGCGCATGCGCAAACGTAGTCATTGACTAGGTCGGAGCATGTGGCTCCGTTTCGACAGGGATTGGGACTACAGTCGTCTACATCTGCAGAAAAATAACATGGATCTATGCTCTAAGCCGTACGGGTGTGGTGCGGAATGAACAAGCAGACAAAATGGCGAGCAATGCACTTGTCAATAATAATGAATAAATAATAATTGCATTTATATAGCACATATCCATGCTCAAGAGCATTCTCTATGCACTTTACAACTATTATTACCTCAGCAGACCCTCTGAGAACACTCAAAAACATTCTCGGCTTCCGCGGAAGCATACAGTGCAAGCTGTGGATTTCACGCGCTCAAACACTATCAAACTGACAAGATCGTTCACTGTCTATAGCCGGGTACCCATTACCACCTGGATGAAGTGAGGAAAAAGTTGTGCAGAGTGCCTTTCCCAAGGACACAACGTCGGGCCCATGACGGGATTCGAACCCACGAATACTGATCTTAAAATGGACAAAAATGAAGTCGTGAAGGTCCAAGCTACCACACTTGAAGATGAGGAGATTTGACATGACTGTGTGTAATCTTACGACTTGAAGAACTTGACGTGTCTTCAGAGGAAGTGGCAGAATTAACATGGAGCGGGGGATGGAAAGGACGAGTTATTAACCAAATGAACACTTGAACAATCAGTAGGTGGACTCTGAGGTGGATCTTGGAGCGAGGAGCGGAGCACGTATGGCAATGCCTGGAGTGCAAGGATGTTACTCCCAAGATTAAAAAATCGAGTGATCAAGTACATCTGCAGGAGCAGGAATTTATCTTATAAGTCGGGGTCGACATTGGTAAAAACAAAAGTCAGTTCGGATATCATCGAAACAGTTTTTGTTATCACAAAGACTAGTTACGTCTCTCTCTCTCTCTCTCTCTCTCTCTCTCTCTCTCTCTCTCTCTCTCTCAGACGAGTGCCGAACCGTGGTTGCCGATGTCTGTTTCAGATTCCTGACTTATGCTTTTGGCGGCCATTTTGCCTGCCACTGGGCCACAGTATTTCCTCCACTCTATCTATCTATCTATCTATCTATCTATCTATCTATCTATCTATCTATCTATCTATCTATCTATCTATCTATCTATCTAATGCACGATGACATCTTGTATGTGCATGGTGCACACAGTAAAACTGTCAGCATTATAAACATATGTATATACGTAAGAAAGAAGTGAATACATAGATATAAACACACAGAAAACCTCCAGACTATGTACAGATAAATAGAAAGAAGATAGATTATATAAATACGGACATTTTGTGTGACAGAAAGGGAGACAACATTATGTCTATGAGTAAATAGATGCGCATGGGCACAGTAACGGTAATTAGTGCAGGGAAATAGTAAGACAGACAAGAAGAAGAAGAAGAAGAAGAAGAAGAAGAAGAAGAAGAAGAAGAAGAAGAA
>NW_004797831.1:262790-264486 GCF_000002075.1 Aplysia californica
GAGAGAGAGAGAGAGAGAGGGAGGGAGAGGGAGAGAGAGAAAGCCAAAAAGAGTATTAAAAAAATATTGTTCCAGTACTATAAGTCTACTAGACACACCCCTCCCCCCTTTCCCCCCTTTCCTTCTTTCTCTCTTGAAAGGTATCACGTTAAAAAGTAAAACAAAATATTTCCAAATGCTCTAGGATTACAATAAGATTTCTTGAAAGGTATCAAATAAAAAGTAAAACGATCTTCCCGAACTTTCTGTGGCTACATAAGATCTACTTCTTTCTTGAAATGTAACATGTAAAAAGTCAAAGAACCTTACTGAATATTCGGGGCTACAATAAGATCTACTTCTCTCTTTAAAGATAGCATATAAAAGTGTAAAGAACCTTACTGAATATTCGACGGTTACAATAAGATCTACTTACTCTCTTGAAAGATAGCAAGTAAAAGGTTGAGACCCTTACTAAACATTCGGTGACTATAATACGATCTACTTCTGTCTTGAAAGGTCGCATGTAAAACGTTAAAGACCTTGCTAAATATATGGTGGCTACAGTAAGGTTTACTTCTCTCTTGAAAGGAAGTATGTAAAAAGTTTAAAAAATCTGCCCAACTTACTGAATATTCGGTGGCTACAATATAAAGATCTACTTCTGTCTCGAAAAGCATCATGTAAAACGTTAAAGAACCTTACTAAATCTACTTCTTTCTTGAAAAGTGGCCTGTAAAAAGTTAAATAATATGCCCAAACAAAGCTAAAGAGTCCTACTGAATGTTCGGTCACAGCAATAGAAAAGCTACTTCTGTCTTGAAAGGCATCAGGTGAAAAAAAAAAGAATGAATCTCACCCCCAGCGCACGTCTTGCCGGTATAGCCAGCTGGGCAGGTACAGGTGAAAGCGTTGACCTGGTCATGACATGTAGCTCCGTTCTGACACGGCCTAGACTTACAGTCGTCGATGTCTGAGTAGGGGGAGAGAAGAAAGTTATCATCATCATCATCATCATCATCATCATCATCATCATCATCATCATCATCATCATCATCATCCTCATCATCATCATCACCATCATCATTTTGTTGTTGTATAATATAAAAATATGTAATGAACAACTTGAATATGTTTTAGGCTTCATCTTAATTAAACGTATCTTAAACAATGTTGAACAACATTTCGACCAAAATCATCATCATCATCATCATCATCATCATCATCATCATCATCATCATCATCATCATCATCATCATCGTCGTCGTCGTCGTCGTCGTTTTCATCATCAATGCCATCGCCGTCAGAGCCAATCTACGCCAATTTCATTTTCCTGTTCAGCATCCGTTTCGGTGTTGTCTTTATAGAGGTCAATATTGCTACCGTCGTCCGAATAATGAATCCTTTCCATTTGCGCAGAGTCGACGATATTTTCTTTTATAGATACAGTACATGTAATTTCACCATACGCCTACTAACCGGAATACCACAAGTAATTAATTCCATTGAACGCCAAAGAATCAAATGGTTCGGACATATCACCAGAATGCCACAGAAAAACTAGCGGCAAGAGTTTACCACACTCGTGAATCTGGCTTCAAATCTAGAGGAAGACCTAGAAGGACCTGGCTGGATGGGGTTAAAAAGGTTCTGGGACAACATAAGATAATCTATCACAGACGCTACACACCTAGTACAGGACCGAAATCTGCACCCC
>NW_004797831.1:264586-269325 GCF_000002075.1 Aplysia californica
CCCCCCGCCAAAAAAACCCTCCAAAAAACAAAAACAAAACCAACAACAACAACCCAAAACAAAAACAAACCCACACACATATACATTTTTTTAATGCATCTGGAATAGTACAAACGAGCATTATCTTTGCAGTACAAAACACAAGAGTATATTGAGCTCTAGACAGATTTGAGGCAGCAAGTAAATTCTCTCAAAAGGGGTGTAAAACTATATTATATTATGTTCAAATATTGTCTGGCAGTAAAGATCTTCAATGATATTGTCTGGCAGTAAAGATCTTCAATGATATTGTCTGGCAGTAAAGATCTTCAATGATATTGTCTGGCAGTAAAGATCTTCAATTATATCATCTGGCAGTAAATCTTACAAGACCTCTCGACAATACCATCGTTATAAGTATTGTAGACATGTAAGTATGAGCCTCTTACTTTTGGGATGTTACGTCTAGTGAACGTGATATTGGGTTGTTGGTAGTTGTTTTTTCGTCCTTGTGAGTTTTTATTTCTAAAAAAAACAAAATATCCCCTGACTCCACTTACGAGGAACAAAGACCATTTTCTTCCGTAGACATGCACTTACCTATTTTGATAGTGAAACATCTTGGGGAACCAGACTTTCTGAAAAGAGAATAGGGGAAAAGGGAAAAAAGAGTTAAACAAGGAGGAAAAGAAAACAAAAAGGCAAGGACAACATTGTGACTCACTACTAAAAAACGATTCATTTTGCATAACAATTACGGTAACATGATAATATCTTACGATAACCACGGCAAACTGTAGAGTGGAGAAAATGATAAACACTGAGAGGCATTGTCCTATTTAACGGGCAGACACAGAGGAGTCGCTTTCACCCCCACCATCCCGAAGGTGAGAGGTGGCAAAGATAGCACATAACAAGATGGTCCACTCAGCCAAAAGGTGTCCGCCGGAAGTCCGCTCTTTGCTTCAGATGGTGCTGAAGTCAGTTTTGAAGCTCTCTTTTTTTCTCCAGAAGAAGAATAGAAATAGCACCTCGTTGCGTGCGCAGATCGACTGCTGTTCATCAGCAGTTCGGGTTCGTCCAGTGCGGAGTTTTAGGGTAAAAATTTTTTTTAATGACCTCTCGCCTCTCATTCTAAAGTCAAATTAAACGAAGAAAACAGTCACCTCGTTTTTTTTGGTCAGTATAACCATTTTAAAAAACCGTTCTTCCGAAATTTGAATTCTTATTTACTCAAAAACTTGTTAGTTTCACATTGACTTTTTTCACACAAGTAGGGTAACTCTGTTCGCAAAGGGTGCGCATTTGCGAAGAGGGCGCCTCCGAATTTTGAGGACACTTTTTCAATTGGCTCAAAGAGAGGAGTGGACCATCTTGTTATGTATGATCGTTGGAGGAGGGTACAGTGTCGCGGTAACTATTAAGTCGTTTTTAGTGGGATTTTAGTGCAACACTAAGTTAGCTAACCCCAAATACTTTTGGTGCGCGGTTGGTGATGGTGCGGTTAGAGTGAGCGGCCCTTGCTCTGCCTCGTGCAACTGTAGAACGCATAAATTATATTTCAGCAATGGCAGACAGGTGACAGTTTGGTGCTGGTGAGGGGAAGGTGAGGTGAAAGCGACTCCACCAACGAGAGTTCCCTGCTGGAGATAATCTTTGACTCCACCGTGTCCGCACGTTCAGACCAGAGACCGTAATTTTATCATCATTGGTTTCGACTTAGCTTAGCTCAGTTGTCTTAAAATAGAACAGTATTAAACGTGCAACAGGCCAATTTCTCCGGACACACAACGCAGAAAGAAGCATTGGAGAATATTGTAACAACAGGCAAGTTAGATGGAGAGACAGACAGGGGCAGACAGAGGGAAAAGATGCTGGACAAGATGACAACATGGCTAGGAGCAGCAAGAACAACAGACACCATTGCTGCAACGCAAGACAGACTGAAATGGAGGTCCATGATCGCCCACGCCAGTCGGCAAGGCGCCGGATTATGATTAGTAAACGTGCGAACACAGTGGAGTCGCTTCCACCTCACTTTCATTGTCATTGCTATTGTCAAATGAATCGTAACCATTAAGCTGGTATCTAACTCATGTCAAAGGAGGTATACAATATTTATAATTTTTGAAAAAGAAAAAAACAAAACAAGGTCGCTTTTAACTAGACTACTCACCCTTTTTCATCCTCCAGTAAGCTGGTATCTAACTTATGTCAAAAGAGGTATATGTCAAAAGAGGTATGCGTCAAAGGAGGTATAAAACATTCATAATTTTCGAAAAAGAAAAAAAAAAACAAGGTCGCCCCTAACTAGACTGAGCACTCATATGACCTTATGCAGTTGCGAGCGCAGTAAAACCCCATACTAAACTTTTTTTTAAAACCCCAAAAAACCCAACCAACTAGACTGCTCACCCTTTTTCATCCTCCGGGATGGCGCAGACGAGATGTTCCCCGACGTCCGAGGCGCCCGTAGACCACGTGAGGTCCTTGGTGAACGTGTTGACCTGTCCCACTTCCTGTCGTAGCGCCGACTGCTGGAGGCCCACGGGGCCCAGAACCTGGATCTTGGCGATCCTGGGGAGGAGTCAGAGACCACTGTTTATTGTGACCATGTGCTTCTCTTTACTCACACAAACAAACAAATAACAAGCCGTGTTGTAATAATAATAATAATAATAATAATAATAATAATAATAATAATAATAATAATAATAATAATAATAATAATAATAGTTATGAAAATGATAATAATGATAATAATAATAATATTAATAATAATAATAACAATAACAATAATAATCATCATCTCATCATCATAGTAATAAAAATAATTTAAAAATAAAAATAAATAAATGATAATAATATATGTAATATAACAATAATAATGCTGCTGCTGCTGCTGCTGCCGCTGCTGCTGCTGCTGCTGCTGCTGCTGCTGCTGCTGCTGCTGCTGCTGCTGCTGCTGAAGATGATAATAATAATAATAATAATAATAATACACAGCATTTGTATAGCGCATATCCCCGCTCGACAGTAAGCTCTTTATCAAGCGCTTTACTCTATAATATGGCCGTTTTTAAGAACAAGCGGACTAACCCAGATTTCGGGGGTTTCCAGAAATCTTAACCTACACCAAAAGTGAGCATGGCCCTACCTATAGGAGAAGCTTGGTTTCTTTGATGTGTATATTTGTTTGGTTATAGAGAAACTCTCCTTGTCTTTTAAAGAAACTGAACAGGGGTCCAAAAACTTTACCTTCGATTTTCTCAAACCAGCATTTTTCGGGATAGGCCCCTTGTGCTCACAAGCGAACATGTCATTACCCCAGCAGACCAAAGAACACTCAGAAACATTCTCAGCTTCCCGGGAAGCCCACAGTGCAAGCAGCTGTGTAAAAACGCCCATATCCGATATGACGCGGTGCCAAAGAGGTTCTATAAGTAAGCTCACTAGAATCCGCGGCATTGGGCGCACGTCTGCCCTCACCGGCATGGTCGCCCAGCGTCCCAGTGTGGGCACACGCAGCCCCTGTTTGCTTACGTGAGTAACGTTACTGCTATGGCCTCTTTACGTTGTACAGTAAATAAAAAATCTGGAAGTGGGTGGTTGGCGGGTGCTCTGGTGTGGTTTGCTACTTCTTTCTTATCAAACATCTATCGTCCTTTTCTCCCCTTCTTCTTTTTTATGTTTGTTACTCTCTTGTAACACCTCTAATCCTCTGGCGCTCAAATGACCTTATGCAGTTGCGAGTGCCGTAAAACTTTTGCTTACTAAAACTAAACTTAAAGAAGCCGAAATACTGACTTGACGTTCGTGGCTTTTCCGTTGTCAGCGGTGAGAGGCAGGTTGAGGGTGTCTCCCTCTTCTACCATCACCACGTCCCTCTCCTGGGGCGTGGGACTCACAAACCGAGGAACCCAGTCGCACGGCTCGGGGTACGGTGGTGTCTTGATCAGAAACTGAAATAGAAATAGCACGCAGCTATAGCATGGAAATAGCGTGCAAATCTTTGTAACAACCGTTTAGTTTTAGAAAGAGTTTTACGGTACTGAAAAACAATAAGGTCAAATAAGTGCCGAAGAATCGATGTTTTGCAAGAGAGTAACATACACAAAAAAGAAGGAAGAGAGATAAGAAGGACAGATGTTTGATAAGCAAGAAGGAGCAAACCACACCAGAGCACCCGCCAACCACCCACTACCAGCCGTATGTCTCAAATGAAACCATCTCAACAGTGGAGAAAGGAAGTCGTCCCTCACGGCTCCGTCAGTCTATGGCGTGTACACTGAAATGATTAAAACGTGAGAGCCAAGTTCCTAGAAACCACCGAAAAGCTATTTGTTACGCTCTTGTTATAGTGAGGTTTTACGGCGCTCGTAACTGCATAATAAGGTCATATGAGCGCCACGGGGTGGATGTCAAAAGAGAAGTCCACACGGGGAATCAGGCTTACTCTACTCCACTCTCTAGCCTCACCAGCACAAAGTCTCCTCCGACTATCAAGGCACCCTGGAAATAGCAGTTCACAAGAGAGTGACAAATATACAAAAGAAGGAGAGGGAAAAAATGACGATAGTAAGGATGAGGAAAGAAAAGGCAGCAGTTCCCCCTATGTTGTTCCGTCACAGTATGAGCATGACATTGATAAATCAGCCCATTTACAATTCTACTGTGTATAAGAACATGTTAATATCCGCCCTTTGGGAATGGCTTAAAAACAACTTCAGTCAGTAGCATTGCCCTGGTTGGGGGACGGG
>NW_004797831.1:269425-281717 GCF_000002075.1 Aplysia californica
GGAGTCCTTAAGTGTATGACGTGTACACGGAAACAATTAAAACACGCGAGCCAAGTTCGTAGAAACCACTGAAATTTTATTTGTTACACTCTACGCGTTTGATAAATTAACCCCTTTCTGATCTTTGTTTTAGTAAGCGTTTTACGGCACGTGCAACACAATTGGCCTGAGAGTACCAAAGATAAGAGGTGTTACACGAGAGTAATTAACAAACACAAAAAAGAAGGAGAAGAGATAAAGACGATAGAAAGACGTTGTATACGAAAGAAAGAGCAAACCACATCAGAGCACCCACCAACCACCTACATTTCTGATCTAAATGATACGGGAAAACACAAGTGACAAAAGCAGCCCACAGTACTTTTAAAAACTAACTCCAGGTTTTTATTGGGCCCCTCAGATCTACCTGGACAATGGTTATGTAAACGTTTTATAAAAGGGAGAGTTCCCCCCCCCCCCCCCCCCCCACACACACACTCTTTGAGGACATGCATTCTAGTCATTCAACAAAGCTTGACAATACGTCGCTTTGAAATATAACCTCTTTATTTATTCATATTTTTCACTTCTCTTTTCTATATCTGAAAAAAAGGCAAGCACCGACATTTACTACGAAATAATATACGAAATCGTGTTAATCAATTCTGTATGATAATAAATAAATAGCATTTGTATAGCGCATATCCCCACTCAACAGCAGGCTCTATGAGCGTTACACTAAATTATTACCCAAGCAGACCATAGAACACTCCGAAACATTCTCAGCTTCCAGGGAAGTATACAGTGCAAGCAACTGATAAAGCGCTCAGACACTAACAAACTGACAAGATCTTTCGCTGTCTATAGCCGGGTACCCATTCCCACCTGGTGAAGTGAGGAAAATTCGTGTAAAGTGCCTTTCCCAAGGACACAACGTCGGGCCCCTAACGGGATTCGAACCCACGACCTTACGGTTGCGAGTCCGAGAGCCTAACCACTAGGCCACCGACGCCACATGATGGTTTGAAATATGACGCGACATTGCCTTAATGAGCCTGCTGCTGATCAGACCGTATTATATTACGTTCAGGAGGTCCTTATTGAGTTAAACCTGGACATCTTTCTAATAAGTTCCCAGTGGCACGTTAGTCAACGGAGGACAATAAGCATCCTCAAATGACGCATAGTCTATTACGTACCCCCTGAAATGATTGAGACATGCATGTGGATCAGGGTCGTAGGAACTTTCCGCCACTTGTAACGCGGTTTGACTCACAAAAGTCTCAGGTTTTGATGTTCGGACCTTCTATGACTTTCTAAAATTTCCCAATTTGTCCAGTATTCTGTTGTGGAGTTCTGGTCTTGATGCTCTCCTTCCAAACGACATAAGTAAAGGGATGCACACCACCATCCTCGTCAAGAGCAGTAATAACAATGGCCACGATAACGGAAGCAACGATAACGATTACAACTACGATGAGAACAACAACGACAACGACGAAACCAACAGCATCAGCAACTTTAATAAGGTGAGCAATAACAGCAGCAACAGCAACAGCAGTAGCAACAACAACAACAACAGTAACAACACCACCACCAACAACAACAATAAGCAACAGCAACAACACCAACATCATAATAAACAACTTTAATTAAGGTAGCATTAACAGCAACTTCAGCAACATTTGAGTTTAGTTTAAGTAGGTAATTTACGGCACTTATAACACAAATAGGTCATATAAGCGCCGAAGATTAGAGGTGTTGCCAGAGAGTAACACATAATTTATACAAAAAAGAAAAGAGAGAGGAGAGATCAGAACGATAGATGTTTGATAGGAAAGCAGAAACAAACCCCGTTAGAGCACCCGCCAACAAACTACACAGCAGCAACAGCAACAGCAACAGCAACAGCAGAAGCAACGGACAGTAGCAGCAACAACAGCAGCAATGCCAACGACAACAACAACAGCAACAGCAACAGCAACAACAACAACAGCAACAACAAAAACAAGCAGCAACAGCAAGAAGTCAGCTCACCTGCATGGGTATAGAGGAGAGACTGTCTGACGGTGTCTTCCTTGTAGAACCCCCTAAGGTAATCGGGGCTGGGGGGAAATCTTCTATAGTGAGCGCCACGGCGAAGAAGTCTCCAGGTTGGTACGTTTGAGTAAAGCCCGTGGTGAAGGTGAGCGTGCAGGTTTGCTGAGAGGGACGTTTGGAAGTGGAAGATTTAATGACAGAAGAGGTTAACTTTGTGGGTGCAAGCATATAATATATACAATGGAGTCCGCTTAAATCGAAATCCGCGAGACCCCCAGAGTTTTTTTCGGTTTAGCCTAGGGTTTTTTCGGTTAAGAGAGGTTGCTCGAATTGAAAAAATAATTGGTGATTTTATTTTTTTTTCAGTTTACGCTGGTTTCGGAATATATGTTTCTGTTCAAGCAGACTCCAATGTATTGAGTGAGAAGAGTGCGTGAGTGTGTATCTGCGTGCAGGGTGGTTGTGTTAGCAACGTCAAAAACAAAATTCTAAAGCTGTAAAAAGCTGAAGCATTAGAAAAACAACAGCGGCTGTATTAAGAAACATATGATGTTTCAGGCATCACGAAATGTGGTGTTTTTGTGTCGAATTTGAAGCTTACGGATGCTCCTTTTGTGTTTCATTGTTGATAGTGAACAACTCCCTTCAAAACAATGGGTATTTTGGGCAGCCTATATCTACGTGGGTGTCCAACTCCTATAAGCAGCATAAGACAAACCTCGTCCAGTCTGGCAAAGGGGAGAGCGTTACACACAGTCAGGCACTCGTCGTTGACGGCCCATCTACATCGCACGTTGTCCCCGTCAGGGTCCAGTATGGGGATCCTCAATGTGTGGTTGCAGTTGTGTTGCATGCTGGGAGGGAAATAAGAAATAGACTCCTGTTGATTTGTTTAGTTAGTCTGGTTTAGTAAGGTTTTATGGGGCACGCAACTGCGTAAGGTCATATTATGAGCTTGGGGAATAATCTTACAATTTTTGAAAGAGCAGATGGAGCATTTGGTTTCTCACCTGATGGTCCTAGTAAACCAAGGCGGCTAAACATGTCATTTAGTAAGGTTTTACGGCGCTCACAACTGCATAAGGTCATATGAGCGCCAAGGGGTGGATGTCAACAGAAAAGTCCGAACGGGGAATCAGGCGTACACTGCTCACCTCTCTGGCCTCAACAGCACAAAGTCTTCTTCGACTATCAAGGCACCCCGGAAATAACAGTTCACAAGAGAGTGACAAAATCACAGAAGAAGTAGAGGAAAATGACAATAGTAAGGATGAGGAAAGAAAAAGCAGCAGTTCCCCTTTTGTCGTTCCGGCACAGTATGAGCATGACATTGATAAATCAGCCCATTTACAATTCTACTGTGTATAAGAAGTTAATATCTCCCCTTTGGGAATGGCCTAAAGACATGTTGATTTGTATAGTCTGTACCTGGGTCAGACAAAGTTCTCTCGTCCTTTTGGTTAAAGGCGCTGCGCAGCTTTTGATTCAGGCTCAAGGGTTCGAGTTGGCTATTGGGTTTTTAAAAAACCTGTTCAAGTTTTGACCAAAATATATGTCCTGAACACATCGAACTAGGTCCAAATGTGCAAAACGAGTTGAAATAGTGGGTAAAATAGGTCTGAACAGGCTAAGGACGATAGATGTTTGGTAGGAAAGAAGAAGCAAACCACACCAGAGCACCCGCCAACAACCCACAGTTACCCTTGTATAAGTGCAATTTTTCTATAGAGCAACGACTGTGCTTAGGACAGGGTTTTAACGAGGTTTTTTTTACGAGTATTTTTTTTAACGAGCATTTTTTAAATGGAACAGAAGTGTATTATGGTTATTCTGTCTTCCACTAATGCAGACCCTACCTGCCAAAACTTTACAAATTGAAGCCCCCCAAATTCCTTTTGATATGTTGTTGCTAACATTCACAGCAATTTTCCATGATACTGTTCTAAAGGTAAATGAGCAATTTGGTTCACAAAATTACATCATTCGGCCGGCCAGAGATCCTTAGCTGACACTGTGTCGGAACCAAATGAGATTGAAGGTTTGAAAACTCTATCAGAATATCTTAGTTAATAATTTTTATTCGAAGGACCCCCCCCTCCCCCCTAAAAAAAACCCAACCCCCCCCCCCCCCCCCCACAAGAATTTCAGTTGTCAATGAAGACGTTTTGCCGCCTTTGTCGTGTCTCCCTTTAAGAGACTTTTTTTGGTAAGTGTTTTACGGCGCTCGCAACTGGATAAGGTCATATGAGTGCGCAGAACACACCAAACATTTCCAGCTTGGAAGGGAATTGCGAATTTGCTCGGGTGGCGGCCAAAGCCTACTCTTATCGATTTTAGGACCACAAAGGGATCTTTATCGTGCGCAACTTGCACCTGGGACCTCCGAGATTTTTCGCCTTATCCGAGAAGGCTAGATGTAGATCTTTCCTACCAGAATATGAGGGGTGTGGCTGAAAGACAGCAGTCAGAAGGAGCCAAAGAGTAGCAGCAAAAAGGCTGCAGAAAGAGTCAGGAGCCAAGAGGAGGGGGCAAATGAGGTAAGGGTGTGTGGGCAGAAAGTGGAGACGAAAGCAGACGAAAGAACATTGCTAGAGAGCAGCAAAGGAGGTGAAAGGTGAAAATTTTAGAGAAGAAAATTTCCCGTCGCTTTCCGGATTCGAACTGGGACCTATTGAATGGGAGGCGAATACCGTAACCTCTCGACCACGAGAATCGCCTTTAGGAGACTTTAGATATTGCCTAATCCCCCCCCCCCCCAAACCCCCCCCCCCACACGAAACAAAAAACAACAACAACAACAACAACAACAACAAAACAACAACCAACAACAAACAATTCTTACTTGAAGAGCGGTTTGCTGAGAGCCACAGGGCTGGTGTTGCTGCGCCCTGTGTCGCTCCGAGTCCTGAGGTCAATGGTGGTTGCTACGTTCCAGGCTCCGTTGCCACGCCCACCCGATAGCTGCATCCACGCGTTTCCCTCGTATCTGAGAAGACAACAGATAGAAATAAAGTCGCGTTTCCTTCGTATCTGAGACGATAACAGATAAAAATAAAGATAACACTTTTAACCCTATCCGTACGTCGTGTTTTACTATCGTATCCATACGACGTTGGGAACTCTGTGCCACCACTTTCCAAAGAGGAAATTTACTCGTTAATCCGATCCGTACGCTTTGCATAGCACTCTGTCAAAATGATTTTTTGAGAAATACTGAAATTTCAAAGAGATCTTCGCACTAGGAATATTCTAAAATGTGAAGAATACAACCCTGGGGTACAAAATGACCTCAGGGTGTACGCATAGGGTTAATAACGACAAAACGCAATAAAAGCCCAGCAACTCAACAAAGTGAAATTGTCCAGCTTTTTGGTTTCTGAACAGTTCCCGGGTTATCGTACACTTGAACACCGTCACAAAATGGACCATTTCCTTGGTGAAAATTAATTTCGACTCTCTACCCCCCTCCCAACTCTTCTTCCGACCCCACCACCCACAAGCGTTCTAAAAGAAGTTAAAAATGCCTTCATGAATGACCGAAATGTGGCCGCCCACAGGAAGTGGAAACCCCGGATGTGTGTAGAAAGAGAAAGAAACTCTGAACCGGGGGCTCTTATTGATTCTCAACCGTTGTCTTTCTTTTTTCAAAACCACAACAATAATAATGATAACAGCAATAACAACAACAACAACAACAACAACAACAACAGCAAAAACAACAACAAAAACAACAACAACAACAACAAGAACAATAACAACAGCAACAACAACAACAGCAATAACAAAAATAACAACAGCAACAACACCACCACCAACAACATCAACAACACCAACAACAACCGCTAAGGTGAGCAACTTACCCAACAGTGAATGGTCCAGAACTGGGAAAGGTGTAGTTGAAGGTATCCTGGCCCTGTTCCCATCCCTCCTTCTGATTGGCTGCCATACAGTAGTAGTTGACGCTGTTCAGGACTGGGGTGCCGGCACAGCCTTTCTGACACCTACAACACGGTTAGTACGAAAATGTTTGGAACTAAACGTTCTTATACCGTCTAGGTTTGGAACCAATCGATGTGTATTTTTCCACCATGTGCACGGGACATGTGAGTAATATATACACACTGGTGAACTCACGCACGCACGCGCACGCACGCGCACGCGCACACACACACACAGAGGGAGAGAGAGAGAGAGAGAGAGAGAGAGAGAGAGAGAGAGAGAGAAAGAGAGAGGGAGAGAGAGAGAGAGAGAGAGAGATAGAGAGAGAGAGACAGAGACAGAGAGAGGGGGGGGGGGGGGGGGAGACAGATTCGCCTCTCGGTCTTTCAACTTCTAGGTCAGCGCTTGTCTACACTTTTTAAAGTCAGCACCCTTCTTTGTCGAAAAGAGCTTGGGGTTTTCGTACCGCCTACGAAATTATAGTTCATGTATTTCAAAAGGGAGCATGAAATAATACCTCTGGCTACTATGCTGTTTCCCATTGCTTGCATAAATTACCAACCTCCCCCCCACTAGTGGCGAAATCGCCCCTGTTGGCAAGCACTGATTAAGATCCTCAACGATCATCTGGTTTTAATACTACAGCACTATTTGTGTTTTTACTTTCCTTTATTGCCTTCTCGGGGTTTGGGGAATTATATCTCAAAATACGGTCAAGCTAAAAATCGGTTAAGAAGTATCAAAGGGTCTCTCTCTCTCTCTCTCTCTCTCTCTCTCTCTCTCTCTCTCTCTCTCTCTCTCTCTCTCTCTCTCTCTCTCTCGTACATTTGTCAGTCTTTTCAACGTTTCCTAGACGTCTTATGACTCACTTATTTCTTTCACTTATTACTCACATGAACTAATCTAACCTTAAAATAATATTTTTCCTCTTGCTTTAAGCTACTCACTTGAAATTGTTGTCATTGCCAGACATTGGTTGGTTGACATATTGACCAGTCAGGTGCTCCTTGCAGCCAGGACCCTTGTCGTATGTCCAGCCCATCTTGAACTCGAATTCCACCTGAGCACATCGGAAGTTGTCAAAGCATCATTTCGGCACTTATATGACTTTATTGTGTTGCAAGTGCCGTAAGACTCTTAAGAAAAAAAAAAAAAAGCACCATTGGTTTATCAGATGTCTCTCTTTTAATTAGCCACGTCGACGTGAAAAGATCCGAGGCCATCAACAATTTGTCTCTCCAACCTAGCGCTGTCTCGACTGTATTTAAAACCTCCCTCCCACGCGTGTTTTATGAACACAACTACTTAACGTTAAGCCAAAGAAGTGGCCTGGAGTCGGTATTCTATTGGTTACGCTGATTCGTAAGGGTGCGATTTTGGGCCTGGAGGCTCGAGTCTTAGCTCTGTCTGGCATTGTATCCTTGAGATAGGCACTTTACGAGAATTTTTCCAATTTGGCTCCGTCCTATCGGACGTTCTATCTTTCTGATAACCCCTACAGTGTGGTAATGGGTGTTAGGCATGTGCATTTCCAGCAGGTTTTTTTTCAAGGCCTGCATCGAACCTGACTTAAAGCAATGCAGTTTCTTTCATGACCCCAGCATTCTTCTTCAATCCCAGCATCGTTTTCTTGAAAATATTGTACAATAACTTTGTGGGCACCAATATTTGGGAGAAATAAACTTAGACCATAGACTTGAATGATAATATAATCCTAGATCGAGCACTGTCATGGGTGCCGCCTGTTGCTCTCTAAAGAAAAACTTCGCACCGCTGCTGCGCGCCATCTAGGCGGGTAAATGTAGAGCAAAACGCGAGTCTAGGGATAGTTGAGTGTGTAGGCAAGCTTTCCTTCCTTGCCCTTAATTTTGGTTGAAAATAGAGTCACATGGTGCGCTCCCCTGTAAACCGGAAGTAAATAATAATATGTAGCATTTGTATAGGCCCCCTAGCGCATATCCCCGCTCGACAGCAAGCTCTATCCGCTTTACACTCTATATTATTACCCGAGCAGACCATAGAAACATTCTCAGCTTCTCGGGTAGCATAGTGCAAGCAGCTGATTAAGCGCTCAAACACTGACAAACTGACAAGATCTTTATAACTGGGTACCCATTCCCTCCTGGTGAAGTGAGGAAAATTCGTGTAAAGTGCCTTTCTCATGGACACAACGTCGGGCCCCTGACGGGATTCGAACCCACGGCTTTACGGTTGCGAGTCTGAGAGCTTAACCACTAAACCACCGACGCCACGTACATCAGAGCGTGCAGTCTGGGATACCATGACCATGTACTAGGTGCAAGCCATAAATTTACTGCTCTAGCCAGTTTACTTTCTTGTGCAAACGGTTGCACTGTCTCAGTTATTTCTTGAAAAGCACTAGATCTAGGAATTTGCACACGCGGGGAGTCGTTTTTTGTCTGTGGAGTGATGTGCCCTTGGTTTGGGAAAAGCCCATTTATTCTCGACTTTAAAAAATCTGTACCTAGCAAAAAAACCATTCCTCTGATGATTGGAATGCTCAATGCATCTGAGTCATAGATTCTAGTTGTTTTTCTGTCAATTCCTTTACAAGTCTTTTTGTTTGACCAAATTTTATCTGACGTCAGGAGACTTACTTTCTCCGTCTTCAGTTTGTCATTTACCTATTCACTTTACAAAGCTGTAATTATGAAACGATCATTCTGTTAGACCAAACTGAATAAAACTTGAAACAAATCATCAGCAAACAACAAACATTTAGAAAATCGAGTTCATTACGACAATGCAATTAAGTGTTTGGGATGTGTTGGTACGGACTAATTGATAATAGGTATTGGTGGAGGATGGATGGGTGGATGGATGGATGGATGGATGGATGGATGGATGGATGGATGGATGGATGGATGGATGGATGGATGGGTGGGTGGGTGACTAGAAGGATGGATGGATGGATGGATGGATGGATGGATGGATGGATGGATGGATGAATAGATGGATGGATGGATGGATGGATGGATGGATGGATGGATGGATGGATGGATGGATGGATGGATGGATGGATGGATGGATGGATGGATGGATGGATGGATGGATGGACAAACCGTGTTTCCCCCGAGCGGCCTCCAACTGATGGTCCCTCCCCTAAAGTGAGAGGCTTCCACCACGAGAACTGCCGCACACAACAGGACAGCCGCCGCCCACGTGAAGGGTTGTCCTTCCAACGACGCCATGACGCCAGTCCCAGGTCACACAGGAGGTACTCAGGAAGGGGGACAACCTGCTGAGGAGTTTTAGATTTAGTACGGGTTCCCCGGCACTTGCAACACAATTAAGTCATGTAAGTGCCGAAGAAGCATTGGAGAATATTGTAACAACAGGCAAGTTTGATGGAAAGAGAGGCAGAGGCAGACAGAGGGAAGAGATGCTGGACAAGTTGACAACATGGCTGGGAGCATGGCCTGAAAAAATACACCAGAGCACCAGCCAACCACCCACGCTCGAAAGGAAGAAGGTTTGGGAAAGGAATGCTATGGAATGGAACGGTGGCTATAGTCCGTTCACTGTCTCGTGCCATAGTTTCATGCAATTTTCGCAAAAACCGATTGTTGCATTCCTCGTCTTTTTTTTTTCATGCAGTCTTAAATTTTGACTGATCTTAAGACTGTCATGTATTAGTTGCAAATAGTGTTAGCCGCGCATAACACACAGGGCCCTGAGACAGGAAACGTGGCCAAACCCACTGACACTGCAAGAGAAGCTGTTCAGGCCGACAGATGAACTGAGCAGGACGGCGCAGTATATGACAGATACCAGACTTTAAGTGTGATGCGATCGAGAAGAAAAAGGAGTGTCAATCGTCTTCATTCATATGTCAGTAGCCTTTCACACTTCATCGATAATTTTTTTTTATAGAGGCACCAGGCATGAACCCTCACACTTGACCTTGGCCATTACTATTCTATTTATAGAGGCACCAGCCATCCATGTCCAGGTGCTGTTTTAGCTTCTTTTTCCTGTCTGTGGATTAATATTCTTTTTCCAATTTGGTTCCACTTCCATGCACCCTGTATCTATGGCTTTATCAGAGAAAGCTTTCTAGCTTGCGCCGGATGACCTCCGAGCGACAAGACCCTTAAGGACAGAACCGTGGTTCGCCCCAGTGTTGAGTATGGTGGATATTGGGGCTAGGTCAGAGATTCCAATTCCCTCAGCAGTAAACCATGAAAACTTCCCGCTCCTAGGTGATCCACATTGTCATGTCTCGGGCACCTTTACCCTCCCCGACGAGGATGGTATAGATAAAGCGGTACCAGGACAGTAGTCGATGGGTTGCCATCTACGGAGCATCTTGGTTGTCATGTTTCGGTTTGGTGTTGAATCGCGTAACCTTCCTCTCTCCTACTTCTTCATCTTTCCTCTGAGTGTTATTATTTCAGTCCCGTTAGTTGAAACATTGTGGGCAAGTTTTTTTTAAAAAAGAACCCAATCAAAAAGGGAATTCTTGATGAAGGAGATGATGCCGCCTCAACCAGTCGGATATTTGCGGTACTCTCAGATTGATGGGAAATCTTCTAGGTGGGGCGTGGTCTTCTTTCCTGGCTTTAGTTTCAGCTCCTGGATTAATCAGATACCGAAATCGTCCTTCTTCCGCCGAACACCGAGTTTGCTGACTGGTATTGGAAAGTAAACAATCTGCCTTCCACTGCAGGATTCTCGGTGATTTTTTGCGCGCCCTACTTGAAGTCGTCGGCGGACGATCGAGTTGTTGTTGTTTCTCTAGCCTCTTTTGAGTAGTCGCCAGGCTGTTTCTTTTTCCTTAAGATGGTTGAATGCTGCACCGTTTCGTTGTCAAAGGAAGCCAAGCATCTTGAAGTGGTTTCGATAATGATTTACTGTCAATATCTAACCATCTAAGGGGGCTCTCGTGGCCTAGAGGTACGGTGTTCGCCTCCCATGCAATAGGTCCTGGGTTTGAAACCTGACAGACACGAAAAATTTTATTCTCTAACATGTTCTTCTTTCACCTCCTTTCCTGTTCTATAATCTTTGCTCTGTCGGCTGCTTTCGTCTCCACTTTCTGCCTCCCCCCCCACCCTCTCCCCCCGGCCCATCCTCTGGGATCCTGACTCTTTCTGCAGCCTTTCTACTGATATTCTTTCTTACTGTTGTCTTTCAGGCATACCCCTGATCTTAGAGTAGGTAAGATCTATCACCTAGCCTTCTCGGATAATGACGAAAAAGTTCTCAAAGGTCCCGTGTACGTGTTCAAGTTGCACACGTTAAAGATCTCTTAGTGGTCCTAAAATCAATAAGAGTAGGCTTCGCCCGCCATTCGGGCGAAATTCAAAATTAAATCCTACCAAACAGAAAATACTTACTGTGTCTCGCCCGCTCATATGACCTTGTGTAGTCGCAAGCGTCGTAAAACACTTACAAACACAAAAAATAACCATGTAAATCAACTGTGTTTGTATCTAGAAATAAAAGTATGTTTGGTATAAATCCTACATCTTATTAGTGACCAATGTATGGCTAATTTAGTGACAGCTTAGGCCTTTCCTGATTCGACTATTGCAACTCGTTGCTAAGAATACCCAAGCAGAAATCCAAGTCCTATAGGGAAAGATCTTCTGCATTTGCGGGCCCTAAAATCTGACACACCCTCCCACAAAAATTGAGAGAAATAATAGAAAGTACCGAGTCTTTCAAAAACATATTTGAGAACACAAAAAAGTAATTCTTTTTCAATCAAGGATACTCAGGATACTGTTATACTTTTCCACTTAAGCGAATTTATGTATGTGTCTGAACACTATCTACTTTAGATTCAAATAATTGGTGAGGCAGCGTGGTGGAATCAGGCTCTCGTCAAAATAATTAAAGTGAAGAAAGTTGCATTTTTCAGCAGGTTTGTGAATTTTTATCAAATTTTTGTTTTTTGGCTCAACACCTTTCATGTCCATAAAAGAACTCATTTCTGTGTGGATTTTTCTGAAAAGCGTTGATTAAAGGCATAAAAAATGTAAATCTTCGGTGACCATGGACTCTTAGGCTAAGGAAATAACCAATCTTTGGCGGCCATTTTCTCACTAATTTTACCTCTGAAAACAGGTGACCCCCACCTCCTTCTTTCGCAAATATCTCGGCTTGTAGTCAAGACAAATGGATATTTTTTGCATCCCAATAAAGACAAGTAAACACGCTTTAAGGTAATACCTATTCTTCTATATGCCCAAAAATTGACGAGAGCCTGATTACACCACGCTGCCTCACAGCAGTGTTCAGAGTTTGTTTTCCAAAGGAAAGAGCGCTATATAAATGTTATTTATTATTATTATTATTATTATTATTA
>NW_004797831.1:282618-284201 GCF_000002075.1 Aplysia californica
AGAGAGAGAGAGAGAGAGAGAGAGAGAGAGAGAGAGAGAGAGAGAGAGAGAAAGAGTCTGCTAAAGTATTTTGTTTCACGCCACTATAATTGTGACATGTGAGGGGTACAAAGAACACAGCCATCTACTCACACCCTTGTTCACAACGACTAGTCCATTCAATACGCAGTACAGAAAAAACCCACAGTACCGCGCGAGGAACTGGGCTTGACAATCTTAAGACGAAAGCTACAAAAATATGTCAAAACCCTGCGTTATCAAGCGTTTATATAGAACAGTGGGTGTACTTGCCTCATTTGTCAACTCCCCTGCCAACACAACTTTTTAATTATAGGTGGAGATTTATCTGAAACAGTTGAAGAGAAGAGAAAACGAAAAAAAAGAAGGAAAAAGATAAAAGAAGAAAACATTTTCACGCTTCGAGAGTATTGTAAACTTACAAAGGGGCTCGTTCGCTGAACAGAAGATACTTAGGTAAGAGTTCCCTCAGATCTCTCCTCATTTGTCAACTCCCCTGCCAACACAACTTTTAATTATAGGTGGAGATTTATCTGAAGCAGCTGAAGAGAAAAAAAAAAGAAAAAAAAAGAAGGAAAAAAAAAAGAAGAAAACATTTTCACGCTTCGAAAGTATTGTAAACTTACTAAGGGGCTCGTTCGCTGAACAGAATATCTTCTTAATTGTAGAAGGAGATTTATCTGAAGCAGTTCCAAAGAAAAAAAAAGAAGGAAAAAAAAAAGAAAGAAAAAAACCAAAACAAACATTTTCACACTTCAAAAGTATTGTAAACTTACAACGTGCTCGTTCGCTGAACAGCATATACTTTAGTGAGAGTTTCCCCAGATCCCCAGAAGACAAGTAGCTGTCTCCACAGCTCAAACACTGATCCACTGATCCAATGATCCCAAATTTAATAAACACACTTTTTTACTCGAAGAGATTACGGCGGATGTATTGAAAAATCAGTTCCAACGTCGTAGTATGATAACGCCTCAATGAGTCTCGGGGGTCGGAGCGCTTCGATACAACAAAACGCGAGTGAACAGGTCAGAGGTTTTTGATTTACGATGACGTTATTGAATACTTCAACAGGCGATCGGGTTTACTTAGATGACTGTCTTTAGTCGCCTGAATGCCCAGCCCCATTGATACCCAGAAGACTACCTATTCCTTTAACCCCCGTATCGCTGACTGGGAGGACTGTCAATAAAGCTAATATGCTCAGAATAAAGTCACTACATATGAGGATCTGGGTGATAGCAAGCTTATTATGTTTCGGTACTGCAGACTAAGTCGTAGACGTGGGACCGCTCTGATGATCCGCAGGGGGCGATTTGATGTGATGTATGGTCTTTGATAAGAGAAAGCGGGAGGTCGGTCCGTTTTGGCTGACAACTTGGAGGGCGACAAGAATGTCATCACTTTCCTCAGGGCAGGTTGGTAATGCACCGGAACCTCACGATAGACCAAACCCTTTGATGATTACCCCTAGATCTAATATTCTTGTCTGCTCATATTTGGCTACGTTCATGCGTGTATGTACGATATGAACTTTTTTGGTGATTACAGAATATCGTAACAGA